>NC_063164.1:87286718-87374218 GCF_023159225.1 Perognathus longimembris pacificus | reverse complement strand
GACTGTCATATAAAAATAATTTACTTTAATCAGAGCATAAACCATTGCTACGATGCCATATTCAGTTGTGAACCATGGGGACTTCTTAATTTTGAGGAGGATTAAATTTGAATAGGCATAAGTATTTCCTATGAAAAAAAAATCCATAAAACCCAGTATGTTGAAAATACATCCAGGTGTAAGTGGTTTTCAAAAGTAAATTATACCAAGATATATTACCCAGATGTGTTCAGAATTGTAATAGGTCTCAAAATATATTCAACCATAGGAGGATTACATTTTTTAAATACTATTCCTTCCATCTTTTATTCCTAACTTAAGACGACTTTACAAAAAATATAGACAGCATTCTGGTTTTATATTTAATTCACTAAAAATTGTTATTTAGCAAAATGTCTCCATTATAGTCATGAATAGTTTGACATAACTATATTTTTTCTAAAGGTAACTTGTTTCAGGCATAAAAATGTAAAAACAATACGAACAGTAGATATTTAAATTCCATTAATGGCAACACTGTATAATAAAAGGGTCTAACTAAAAGTCTGACCAAAATAGATTCCATCTCAGTGTTGTCAATTTAAAGATTTAGATAAGACCTGTGGTTGGAGCATATGTGTTCCTCTAAAATTTCATGTTAAAACTTAGGGAAATGGAATACCAAAAATGAGAGACAAAGGATAAAAAGACAAACCACTGAAAAAGCAATACTTACAAAACCAACTGTGGTAAACTAACTGTACAAATCATGGGTGGGGGGGGTGGGGAATGGGGAGGAGGGAGATGGGAGATGGGGGAAAAGGAGGGAGGAGTTGGATAAATAATGTACTTGCTTTACATGTGGGACTGTAACCCCTCTGTACTTCACTTTGACAATAAAGAAGAAGAAAAAACTTAATACTTAATGTGTAGTGGAGATTTTATGAGGCAATTATATCAGATGGCATTTCCCTAATGAGTGGATTAATACTTCATGAAAGGACCCAGGTCCAACAGTTCTGGTCCTTCTGCTATTTCAGAAAACAGCACTTGTGTCCTCCAAAAAAAATACATACAATGTTATCCTACGAGCAAGACAGCACTTCCTCAGACAGCAAACATTCTGGCCCCTTGATCTTGAACTTCTCATCTTTCAGAACTATAAAAAAACACATTCTATTATTTATAAATTACTCAATCTGTGGCATTTTGTTAGAGCAGAGCAAATGAGGTAAAACAGTAACTTTAGTGAACATTTCTATTATCCAATGTAAAAAATGGCTATGCTGCCAGGTACTAGTGGCTCATGCCTCTAATTCTAGCTACTCAGGAGGCTGAAATATGAGGATCATGGTTTAAAGCCAGTGGGGGGCAGATAAGGCCATCAGATTATTATCTCCAATTAACCACCTAAGAAACAGAGGTGGAGCTGTGGCTCAAAGAAATAGTGCACTAGCCTTGAGCAAAAGAGTTCAGGGACAGAGCCCAGGACTGTGTTCAAGCCCTATGACCAACCTTAAAAAAAAAAAAAGAAAGAAAGAAAGGTTGCACAAGAATGTTAATTAGGCTAGGCGGCATACATCTAAAAATCTCAGCACTCAGGAAACTGATGCAAGAGGATCAGGAGTTTGAGGCCAGCCTGCTGTACATGGTGAGGCACTGTCTAAAAGTCTTCTTTTATATTGGACCTAGGTTTTTATGCAATAAGTGAAACTATCCAGAGGAAAAACAGATATTCTTTCTGCAATACATATTCAACTCTCTGCAATATATTCAGAGAGTTAATATTATACTAATAATACATGTGAGCTCTCATTGCTAAGTGAAGGTGTATGTGTATATATAACAGAAGTGTGTGTTTACAGTGTAAACATGTAGATATAAGTAATTTTAAGCTGCCAGTCAAAATATCTCATAGTTTTTCAATTTTATATAATTTTCTTTGTATATTATATTATATTATTATATAATAATAATTGGACACATGTTATCTTCTGAAGACATGTTTATTTTAGCCCTAATTATTCTTCTTATCACAATTACAAATTCCAAAATATTTAAGTACAAAAACATAAATGTAAATATATCAAATTCAGAAAATGTTTAATGAGAATTTGTGATTCCAACATTTGAACACACACTGAAGCATTTATAGAAAGGAGGAAATCCATGGTAGTTTAGTCCTGCTCCAAAGAATAATAAGGAAACAATCACAATATGGAATAACCTGTAGTAAGTATTGTAGATGAATGTGAATCCTCTTTCTGGATAAAATAATCAAAGGGAGCTGATAACATCTTATGTGAACATGAATAGCACCAATAGAAATATAAATTTTGCTACAAGTGTGAGCCACATGAGCAAGTTCTTGTTTTCTAGAAGCCATAATTTATTTTTTTATTTCAATTTATGTATTTAATTTTTTTTTGCAATACTGGGGATTAACTTTGGGGTCTCATACTTATTTGACAGGAATTCTATAACTAGAGCTATGTCCTCAGGCCCTTTTGCAGAAGTTTATGTCAAGGTAGGGGTTTTTCTGCACTGTAATCTCCTATTTATGCTTTCTCATGTCACTGAGAGTGAGTTATATGCCTCCATGCCCAGACATTTAGATGCAATATCATTATTTTATTTTTTGTCAAAATTGGCTTTGAACTTTTGTTTTCTGATCCCTACTTCCCAAATATAGCTAGGATTATAGGTTTGAACCACCACACCTAACATTACAAGCCATAAATAGGGAGATGATATAAAAGGAATACAGTTTTTTAATGATATTGATAACAATTTTGTTGAAAATTAATATTCTCAAAATATCCTTATTTCAGTATGAAATACACACAAAAATTACCAAAATCACTTACATACATTGTTTTCTGTTCTACCATTAAAAGCCACTGTGAATTTCAATTCAGTCAAGCCTTAGTTAAAGTGCTCACCAGCCAAGTACCTCATTGGCTATAATCTTGAGTAGCACAACTTAGATCAAAAGCATAATATTTTATCCCACAAGACAATGATTGACCCAGGAATTTGAAATTTGAGAAAGTAGTGCAAAGTATAAGTCAATTAAAGCTTATTCGTGATGATTTTAGTAGATTGAATCTGGTGGCATATAATAAGGTATCCTATAGTAAAAAAAAAAAAAAAAAAAAAAAAACATGGTAGGTCAGTCATTATACCCTAGGAAAGTCAATACTTCAGCAATAATTGGTTACTATATTAACCTGATTATCTACTACTCTTGCGATCTTTATGACATTCCAATAAATTTATTTGTTTCTTTTATGAAGAATTATCAGTGGTCTTGTCTGCATTTCGAAACTCTTAACTTATACAGAGATATTTGGAATAGTGCAATCACTTCAGAGAACTGTATAGGGAAATATAAATCTCTACATAGGTCCCAGGAGATAATTCAGGTTAAAAAGTCAGACTTAGCAACCACTTTAAGGATTGGTTGGGCTTCAGTTAATGAATATGGGTGAAAATTGTTAATTTCAGCTTTCTGTCTTCATTGTTATCTTCACTTAAGAGAAACACTTAGGTTGTCTGTAGTAGTAAACCAAGATCTAGAAATGCCAAATCGAATTCTAGACCTAGTATTAATTATCCGGGATAAAGGTTTAATTTCTCCATTTCTCATCTCATTTCTATCCATGGGGTGAAAGGGCTAGATTACATTGTGTAACCTCAAAGTTCAATGCTAGCTTTCTCTAACCCTCGCTTCCAAGATGACAAAAAAAGTAACAGCGGAGGAGTGTGTTCGCTGTGTAACCTGCGCCCGCTGCGTGGCCAGGGCAGAGGCACGAGCCCAGCAGAGGCCTCGGCCGCCAGGGACGGGCCCCTTCTGTGCTTCTGTGCTTCCCAAGCTATCTGTCAAGCTCCATCGCTGCGTGAGTTGTGCCATTCACAGCAAGGTAGTCAGGAATCGATCTTGTGGAGACCGAAAGGACCGAACACCCCCACCCCGATTTAGACCTGCTGGTGCTGCTCCACCACCTCGACCAAAACCCATGTGAGGAGGTGGATACTTAAAATATGAAATAAAATTGTCTCCTGGGGGAAAATAAATACAATGGAAATTATATTTTTAAAAGTTCGATGTAATGACGTTTTCCATAGACAAGTGATTTGCAGATGTGTAAGTGAGGAGATAGATTTGTTAGATAAGTAAGCTGTATACATTGGTAGACAAATAGACAATTCTCAATAAGTAACAAATTCAAGGAATGGGAATGTGGCTTAGCGGTAGAGTGCTTGCCTAGCATGCATGAAGCCCTGGGTTTGATTCCAAAGTATCACATAAACAGAAAAGGCGAGAAGGGGTGCTATGACTCAAGTGATAGAGCACTCCTTTGAGCAAAAGAAGTTCAGGGACAGAGCCCAGGCCCTGAGTTCAAGCCCTAGGATTAGAGAAAAAAAAGAAAAGAAAAGAAATTCAGAAAAAAATAACTCAAATACATGTTTAAATTCCTCAAAGGAAAAGTAATCTACCTGAGTAAATAAGCTATCTATATGTGGAGAGATGATGTGACTAAAGACCATGAAAAAGATTAAGTTTATTACAAAATTGTTCTGTAGGATAAAAGGATACTTGAAATTTACAGGTAAAATCATACATGATTCTTTTTAGAGAAGGAAAAAATCAGAGATTGTTATTGTATGGTCTGAGACACAAAGGGAAGAAAATACATAGATAAGTAGAGGAAGATGGAGCAGATATTTGTCTAATGGCAATAAATTTCATGTGCTATGAAAACTGAATCCTCTGTGGAGCTTCTATGCCTTACTATAAATGCCCCAAACTAAAGGACTTGGATGAGATAAATTCTTGCAGTGAATGGCAGATAACCAGGCCTTTGCTTTGCATCATGGCTGATCAAAGTCTAGAAAAATGTCAGGCATATAGACTCCAGAGGAATTAATTGCAGAATTGCAAAGTAAACACCCAACTTTATCAAAGAATAAAAATAAATCTGTAAGATTTTTTTAAAAATATAACACTAATTTCTGTGGCTCTAACTTCTAAAATTGACTCATGTAAAAATATGAGGCATTGGAACCCCTCTGTATCACACTTTGACAATAAAGAAAAAATATGAGGCATTGGGATATCTGATACAATTTAATAAACAATAACTAGGAAACATTCACAAAAATCAAATATATCTCTTGTTTTATAAGTTTAAAGTTCTCACAAATTACACAATGGTCTTAATTTTTTTTGCAGTTTCAAGGAGAAAGGAATGGAGGGTAAATACAGTTCATAACAATGTACATGAGTAAACAACGTAGCTAGCTAACATGAAGAGACATGAAGAGTTGGTATAGTTGGGAGAGGCAAGGATGAAAGTGGTTACTCTAATCAAATTACATTGTACATACAAGCTGGCATGTATTGAAGCCTTTTTTTACAAATATTTAAAGGTAATGAATAAAATGTTTTACTTCAGCACACATATATTTGTCATTGTTGTAGAATTATTGAAATCCAGTAGCATGAATTTTATTTCACATACTTCAAGTGTTCAGACTTTAATATTTTAACTGATTATCTAACACATTTCCACATAGTGTTTTTATTCTTTCAAACTCTGTGCCTCAGCTACTAGAAGTGTCCAAGCAATGCTAATAATGAAAATATAAGGACAAAATAAGTACAGGTGGAAAGAGTGAATTAATAAGCCTGTCACAATGTCCCCTAAGGGAATGTGAGACTTCATTTCAGTTTCAGTGACCTGTTTGAGGCAAAGAAAGTGAGAAAAAGATTCCAAAGTTGGGAAAAGATTAGAATCCAGAGACTTTATGTACATATGTGAATAGAGATAGTAACATTGTCCAAATACTTTACTTGTGAAAATAGTACAATGAAGCCTGCTAAAAGTGGCTTGAGCAGAGCAAGTCTTGATAAAGGAGAATGGTGGAGGAAGGGAGTCTGATAAAGTTAGATTGCATGCATACATGGACAAGACAAAACTAACCTACTCTGTACAACAAACTGATGATAATAAAAATGTAGAAGTTAAAAGACATTGTAGAAAGTATGAGTACTCTAATTTTTGCAATCAAAACTTAACCACAAAAAAAACTTAGCCACAAACATGAGTGCATAATTGGCACTAGTAAGTCCAGAAATTAGTTTATATAGCCAATTACAAAAAAGTTAATTTATAATACACAATAATTATAAACTGTGTATATGGATTGCTTAATAGCTAGTGGGGCTACTTTGCTATAATCTAATTAAAATAAGAAATAAAACATAATTGTTTTTGTTCTAAGAGTTACCTAATAAAAACTGTGACTAAGTTAATAACATTGTTTTAAGATAAATGAATGATTTGAAAATTAAGAGATTAGAGAAATGTGATAAATAACAGAACTTCTATGAATATACAAAAACCCCAACAGATTTTTTATTTATTTTTAATTTATTTATATATTTATTATAATTTATTTAATTTATATTTGTTTATATTTAATTATTCACAACTCATTTATTTTAATGAATGTTATTATTCTTATTGTAAAGATGATGTATAGGGAGACTACAGTTATATAAGTCGGATAAGGAGTACATTTCTTTTTGAACAATGTTACCCTTTTCCTTGCTTTTTCACAGTTTTTCCTTCCTGTACCCACCCACAAGTTGTATAGTATATTTTCAACAGTGTCTATTATCACTGCTGCATTTTTCCATCGTTTGTTCCTCCATTTCTGTGTCTCCTCTTACTCTCTCAAACACAGATAATTTAACAAATGAGACAAAAGGAAAAGAAAAAAAGCAACTCCATTTCCTGCAGTCTATTTCAGTAAATACTATTTATATGATTGGATGTACAGAACCAAGATGCTTTTGAATTGATTGAAATATTTTATGCCTAAAACTTGTCTTTTCATGAAGAAATTATAAACAAAAGTACATTTACATGTATTACATTACATGTATTAATTGATACATTACATGTAGTAATTGATACATTCTCAATATGTAGTCTTTTTTTTTTTTTTTTTTTTTTTTTTGGCCAGTCCTGGGCCTTGGACTCAGGGCCTGAGCACTGTCCCTGGCTTCTTCCCGCTCAAGGCTAGCACTCTGCCTCTTGAGCCACAGCGCCGCTTCTGGCCGTTTTTTCTGTATATGTGGTGCTGGGGAATCGAACCTAGGGCCTCGTGTATCCGAGGCAGGCACTCTTGCCACTAGGCTATATCCCCAGCCCAATATGTAGTCATTTGATCATTAATTTTTCAGTAACAAGAAAGTATCTTCAGTATGACAAAGCTCTTAAAACAATTAGAAACAAAATAGTGGGTGAGAATGGAGTTCCTATGGATTTAGGAAAAGTGAGAGGATAGGTAGGGTTGTGAAGGATGAAGACAAATAATAAAAGGGGTAATATTAATCACTACTCATAAACTGACATGTTGTATTGTCATCATTTGTACAACTATTTAAAGATAATAAAATATAGTAAAAAAGATAACATACTGTAATAAAATGAGGTTTATCTAGGTTGTCAAGAGGCTGGCTTGTGAGGGTCATGGTTAGAAAACCACCTGAGAAATATAGCTTCTAATACTCTTATATCCAATTAACCAATGAAACTCCTAAAGTGGAGCTGTAGGATAGAGCATTAGCCTTAAGTGGAAAAGCTCAGAGACAACTTCCAAGCCTTAATCTACAGTACCGACACAAAAACAATAAAATGAGTTCGTGCATTATAAGCAAAGCAAATGAAATGCAGGAATAAAGAAGATAATTGAAGAGCTAAAAGAGGGAGAGAAATAAAGGAAATCTTACATAAGAAGAACAAGGGATCATAAAACAAAATTCTTTGATACTAACACAATGGAAACTACATTGTGAAGATTCATTAGAGTATGCAGAATTTATTTGTGTTTGTTTATTTCTTTTGTGCTAGCATAGCATCTTGAACTCAAGGCCCATTGCTCCCAGTCAGCAGGTCTGGTGGCTCAAATCTGGTGCTTTCACACTGGCACCCTGATTTTTTGCTGCCTAGGATCTTTGAACCTTGGTCTTCAGATCTCAGCTTCCTGAACAGCTAGAATTAAAGGCATGAAGGAATGTTGTTGAAAAATCTTAACACCCTCTTTTGGGGATTAAAAAAAATGTACAGGAAAGAAGACAGGCATATTATGTATGTATGTATATACGTATATACGTATATATATATATACATATATATATGAGAGACAGAGATGAAAATATAAAAACAAATTAGGAGCCTAGCAAGGGCTCTAGGACTCTAGGGCTCTGTGCAAAATAAAAATGCAAGTGACATTGTTTCAGTTACTAAAAATTCTAAAGTGAAAACAGGTGAACTTTAAATTAAGTGTGAGATTTCTCTAAACAACAAGCAGTATATATTCTTGGATATACAGGATGTATATCCAATAGCCAATTCTGAAGTCAGATTAGAAGGATAATAAATAAGTCATGAATAAATGGCCAAGCAGAAACTAGTGTAGTTTGGGCCATTATGTCTATCCAGTTGATATTCTTGATAGCTATTATTCTAGGTGATGAATATAATTTTTAAAATCCAGTCCATAGGTTATTTTAAGGAGTGTACTGAGAAAAATAGTAAATTAGGGTAATTTTTAAGAGTTAGGAAGAATAACACAAAGAATGATATTGGGTCCTTATGTGATTGAGAGTTAAATTCCATAAAGTTAACTGAAACTCTTACTGAATGTTGGAAGCAAAAACATACTGTAACTCAGGCAGAAATGGCATTTCCTATATAACCTCTGTATGATGATTAACTGCATTTCACTTCAAGAAGCTGTAATATGGGTTGAATTTAAGTATAAATTCATCAATTAATTCCTATTACTAGGAAAAAAAGTACCTAAGATGGACTTATATAAGTGGTCCAGTTTTGGCATAAAAGGATGTCTAACAGTATGTGGAAGTGATATTTGACTGTGAAATAAAAATCCAATAAATTAGTAAAACATATAAAATGATATTTATGTTTTTGTTTTGTTTTGTGAGGTTCACCAGTAATTACTTTAAAAATCTTGATGCTTTAAATATTTGCTCCACACATATGACATTTCTTTTTATCTAACACATGGTCATACATCATAAGCCATGCTTCATTTTAGACTTTTCATTATGCATTCTCATTTTTGACCTTGACAGTTCTTTTTCTTCAAATTTTTACTGATGTACAGAGAGGTTACAGTTTCATACGTTAGGCATTGGATACGTTTCTTGTACTGTTTGTTACCTTGTCTGTCATACCCCCCCTCCTCCCCCTTTCCCTTCCCCCCCCCCCCAGGTGTTCAGTTCACTTACACCAAACAGTTTTGCAAGTATTGCTTTTGAAGTTATTTGTCTTTTTTTTACCCTGTGTCTCTCAATTTTGGTATTCCCTTTCAATTTCCTAGTTCCAATACCAATATACATAAAATGATATTTATTGAAATGAACTTGAAGAAATGGAAACAGGAGGTTGTTTTGTTTGTCTTGTTTTTCTCCTTTTGTGGCTGTTTTTTCTTTCTGTATTTGTTGTCTTGCATATAAATTTAGCTGATTTAGGGAGTGGTAGAAGCACAGAAATGGTGGGACAAATGGTGAACTAATTCAGTAGTGATACTTACTCTAATGAGTATCTAGTGTTGAAAATGAACTATAAAACTTGTGGGGGAGGTGGTTAGGAGAGGAAAATCTGGAAGAAAATGAGGGAAGAGGTAACACTGTTCAAAAGAAATGTGCTCATTACCTGACCTATGTAAACTGCAACCTCTCTGTGCATCACCTATACAATAACAGTAAATTCTTCTAAAAATCCAATAAAAGAAAGAGGAATCTCAAAGTCATATTCTCCATTCTGAGATTAAGAGATGATCTTGAGATTAAAATGGCCTTGAAATCCTACAACTTGTCCTAATAGATGCAAGGATTTGTGAAAATAAGTTTGTCTGAATAAATCCAAAGTGCACAATAGTGATTGTCTAAGACAAGAAGATTCACATTGCCCTGATTTTGTCCCTTACTACTCAATGCAATAACCATGGCCAATGGAACTGTGTCAGATGTGCTACTGAGTACAGCAAAACAGTGTCAGATGTGCTACTGAATACAGCAAAACAATCCATAATTATCACTACAATTCGTAGCTTGATGTTTCATTTTGAGGAAAAAATAAGTTTATGACATAAAATGAAGTTGTCTTTTTTTCTCCTTTTCCTTATTTTTCCTCTTCTCTATTGTTATCTTTAAAGAGTTGCACACAATCTCAATTGAACATGACCATTTGTGTTAATAATTCATCTTAGTCAGCCTCCCTTTCTATAATTCTCCTCCTACATCTGGCTCACCTCTTTAAATACCATTCTCCTCTTTACAAAAAAAAAAAAAGTCATTGGAGAGTGAAGGATGGAAGATGGCTGAGGGTCAACAGGGAGCATACACACCTCTCTCTCTGACAAACCACAGCTTTAGAATTTTACTGAATAGTCCTTGCCTAGAGAGTCACACCAAGTGGGCCATAATTGTACAGATATTATTACCAGAGAGGAAAATTACAAGCAATCTGCTTAAGAAGACACATTTACACACAAGCCAGAGGTGGCAGCTCTGACCATAGTGGAGGCCCAAGTGAGTCAGGGAAAAGGTACCAGTCACAGTGTGCATGACTTCATTCACCTTAGTATGAACTCCATAACTAGCAGAAATCCACATCCTGCTGTCCACAGATGGACACAGATCATGGACACAGATCACACACAGCAGCAAGCAGGTAACACAAGTCTGAGAGGCAGCTACTGTGGTACTATGTGATACTATTTTTCAACTGGGGGAGGAAGCCCCTCCCAGGGAAGGACAACTACAGACAGCCCTGCTCCCCTGCAGAGAACTCAAATACTCCAGTCATACAGCAGCTCAAACAGAAGCTTAGCTGGCTACAGGAGTTAAACATCCAAAAGTCTATAAAAATAGCACTGGAAAAAACAAACAAACAAACAAACTGGATAAGCCATAAAAGCTGAGCGACTAAGTACTCTCTGGGAAAAGCCACTGCAGATATGCCACAGTCTCACCCACACTTGAGCGCTCTTGCAGAGACTCCAACTTACAGAAACCAGCCCCCTCCTTCCTGTGTTACCACACAAAGCAGACCCCCCTCTCGCACTAAGTTAGGCTGGGAGGAGGGACAAAAAGACTCCATGTTTGTAAAGAAGAATTTTTTTCCTGCCTGCTCGAACAAACTGATTTGAAAAGTGGCCTACAGAAAAGCGATTGATTTTGGTGGGTTAATTTTATACCCTGCTACTTTACCAAAGTTTTGGATCTGCTTGAGTTGGGAGAGAATCTAGGGAGTTCTTTAAATAAAGGGTCATGTCATCTGCAAAGAGGGAGAGTTTTATTTCCTCTTTCCCTATTTGGATCCCCTTTATGTTTGTCTCTTGCCTTATTGCTCTGACTAGGAATTCCAATACTATATTGAACAAGAGTTGAGAGTGAATATACTTGCCTCATTCCTGATTTTTTTGAAGATATAATGTATCATGCTTGCAGTGGGTTTGTCATAGCCTTTGTTATAGTGAAGAATGTTCCATGGATTCCTATCTTCAAAAGAGCCTTTTGGATCTTGTCAAATGGATTTTTCTTACATCTGTTGAGTTAATCAAGTGGTTCTTGTCCTTGCTTCTGTTGATGTGTTGAATTATATTAATTGACTTGTGTATATTGAACCAGCTTTGCAACCTTGGAATGAACTCCATTTGATCATAGTGTATGGTTTCTTTTTGGTTAAGTACAATAACTTTTTTCTTTCTTTTTTCTTTGGTTTATTCCCTTTTGTCTCTGTTTTTTTATATCTGTAAGCTTTGTCTTGTATATACATTTATCTTTTTGGAGGAGGGGATGGGGAAGCACACAGAAACAGTAGGACAAAAGGTGAACCAATTCAGCAATGACACTCAGTAGACACAGTTAATTTCAGTAGAAATTAACTATACAACTTGGAGAAGAGGGAAGTCAGAAGGGGAAAAACTGGGAGAAAATAAGTAAGAAAGTGACACTGTTCAAAAAGAAATGTACAGAGAGGCAATGGCGGCGATGGTGGCGGCGGTGAAAGGCTCCTCGGCCCGGCGATCTTGTCTCTATGCCGGGGCTTCTCGAGCTACCGGCCCTTTGAGCCCCAAGCCTTGGGCCTCAGCCCAACCTGGCAGCTGACGGGCTTCTCCGGCATGAAGGGCTGAGGCTGCAAGGTCCCCCAGGAGACGCTGCTCAAGATCCTGGAGGGACTGACGCAGCCGGCCCTGTGGCCCCCGCTGGGCCCCGGCTTGCTGGGAAGCCTCCATGAAGTGGCCCAAGAAGCCGGCCTGCAAGCCGGGGCAGCCTTTCCTACCCTGAGCATTGGGATGGACTCGTGTGTCATCCCTCTGAGGCACGGGGGCCTGTCTCTGATACAGACCACTGACTTCTTTTACCCCTTAGTGGAAGATCCTTATATGATGGGGTGAATAGCTTGTGCCAATGTGCTGAGCGACCTCTACGCCATGGGCATTACAGAATGTGACAACATGCTAATGTTACTCAGTGTCAGCCAGAATATGAGTGAGAAAGAACGAGAAAAGGTGACACCGCTCATGGTCAAAGGCTTTCGGGATGCTGCTGAGGAGGGAAGAACCGCAGTGACAGGCGGACAGACAGTGGTCAACTCCTGGATCATCATCGGTGGAGTTGCCACTGTGGTATGTCAGCCCAATGAATTCATCATGCCTGACAGTGCTGTGGTAGGGGATGTGCTGGTGTTAACCAAACCCTTAGGCACCCAGGTTGCTGTCAATGCCCACCAATGGTTGAACAACCCACATAGATGGAGCAAGATAAAGATGGTAGTCTCCAAAGAAGTAGAGCTGGCCTATCAGGAAGCCATGTTCAATATGGCTACCCTGAACAGAACTGCAGCCGGGTTAATGCACACATTTAATGCCCATGCAGCCACCGATATCACAGGCTTTGGCATTTTAGGACACTCTCAGAATCTGGCAAAACAGCAAAGAAATGAGGTGTCTTTTGTCATTCATAACCTGCCAATCATTGCCAAGATGGCTGCCGTCAGCAAGGCCAGTGGGCATTTTGGGCTCCTCCAAGGAACCTCATCTGAAACCTCTGGAGGATTGCTCATTTGTCTGCCTAGAGAACAGGCAGCCCGCTTTTGTTCTGAAATCAAATCTTCAAAATATGGAGCAGGTCACCAAGCATGGATTGTCGGCATTGTGGAAAAAGGGAACAGGACGGCTGGGATCATTGACAAGCCTCGAGTTATTGAGTTTCTCCCTCGTGGTGCCACTGCTGCTGCTGCTGCTGCTCCTGATAATTCCAACGCCTAACTCGTGAGATGGAATAGCAGAATTTGTTAGGAACTTCAAGCCTTTGTACACGATGATGGACAAGTCTCAAGAGTTGACTTTAAGAACTTTCCAAAGAAGACTGCCTGCATAGTGGTTCCAGCTGCCCTGTCTAGGTGATTCAAACCAGGTCACCAAAAGCTGCCTGTGTGTACATTCCAAGGCCAGAAGTAACATTTTGAACTTTGTGGGAGGGACATGTGTTCCTCTCTTGGGTAGGAGAGGAACAGAAAAAAAAAAAAAAAAGTTGTTTCCTCATTTGAAAGCAAGATGAAGATGAAGCTGTTCCAGTTTGGTGGATTTGTCTTTGCACTGGGTTGATTGATTTCTGCACAGGGGGTGAGATTATTAAAATTCCCTACACAAAAACTAAATTGCAACATGAAAATTAGAAGCCAATGAGTTTGAATCAATACTATTGATAAGTCTAAATTGCTAAGAGAAATCTTATGATGCAATGTCAAATTCTTTTATTAGATTTTTCTGAGAAACTGTCTCTTTTCCTTCTCCTGGACAAGAGTTGAGCAGCTTGTCCAATGACTGGGAAAGGAGGACCAGCAACCATCTGACTTGGTCTCTATTAATGATGTCTTTCCCGCTAAACCCCGGTAAGGACTGGGAGAGGCAGAGCAAGCCCTAGAGCCCAGGTCTTGGTGGTCATTAAGATGTTAAATATTGTGCTGAAAAATTCCTGGTGATTTAATTAATAATTTCTTTTGGCTTAATAAATAAAAGGGACTTTGTTGGAATAAAAAAAGAAAAAGAAATGTACTCGTTACCTGTCTTATGTAACTGTGACCCCTCTGTTCATCACTTTTACAATAAAATTTTAAAAAAATTTAAGTCATTGTATTTAATTTGCCGAGGGCATGATTCATTCTCAATACTGATACACCACTGTCTTTGAATGTATGTTATTTTTAATTTAAGTGTATTTAAATAAGCTCTTTCTGTCTACTGAGCTTATGAACTAATATTAATGTTATATCTTAGAATAGAATGTAGACATTGTCATTTTATATCCCTCACAGACCTAAACTTCCAGGCCACATGTAATACTTCTGTTTTCCAAAGAAACTATGTCAGATGTCACCCATTTCTTTGCCTCCATTAAGAATAGTATTTTATTTATTGGGGTTTTATTTTTTGCACAGAATTTGGAAGAAAAGGTTGTCATTGCTTGTCTCCAAAAGTTTCAACACTCCACATTTAATTTACCCATTAAAAATATTTATATACAATCTAAATTCTTTATAAGACATAGCTCCTTTTCTTGTGGTAAATTTGCTCTGTTATCAATCATTTGAATATTTCTGTGGGAGAATACAGAATATAGAAATCATCCCAGAAAGTGCAGTTCATGAACTTTATGAACAATAAAACATATCATGTACATTACTGTACAACTTTTTTTTTATGTTCCTACCACTTGGCATAGCATGATTGGTACTTTAACTCTGAGATAGAGTAACTCCATCTTGCAGCAAGCTGCCATTCAATTTTTTTACCTTCCAGACTGCAGCACATCCTAGCTTCCCATAATGAGACAGGATCTGATGAAATCAGTAAAACCGCTGTTGAAAAAGCTAGAACATGTGCTGTGGGGATGTAACTAAGGAGATATGGGGTAGATTACTAGAGAGGGGAAGGGTAGCAGAAAGCAGTCACAATATTCAATGCAAACATGTGAAAATGGAACTGGGTAACTTGAGGGGATGGGTAAATTGGGAGAGATGGGGGAGAACAATGGAAGGAGAGACACTAATAAATATTCATTGTACTAAAAAGCTGACATGTTAAATCACAACTGCTTTGTACAATTACTTAAAGATAATTTACAAAAATAAAATAAAAGCTTCCATTGAGAGCAAGGATAGAAAATGAAGAAACACATCACTTCCTGGGCTTTATGTCTTCCATTGGAGTTTATAGTTATCTTTGGGTGATGATCTGGTACAAATTTTTGTTAGAGACTTAGAATCACATAAAAGGGAAGTTTGACAGTCAGAAATTGGAAGCTTCTGAAGGACTCAGATGATACTGACTGAGAGGAGATGTGAACCAGACCAGGTAAATACAGTCATTCATAGATGTCCAGTTGTCTATAAGTAAATTAAAACTCATTTTGGGAGGAAGGATTGGGGAAGAGGGGAGATGGAAGAAAAATGAGGATGGAGGTAAGAAGTTTGAAAAGAAATGTACTCACTACCTTATGTATGTAACTGTAACCCCTCTGTATATCACCTTGAAAATAAAATTAAATTTTAAAAAAGAATATAAAAAAACTCATTTTGGTGCTGGGAATATGGCTTACCAGTAGAGTGCTTTTCTTGCGTGAATGAAACCCTGGGTTTGATTCCCCAGCACCACATAAACAGAAAAAAAAAGGAAGTGGCACAGTCTCTCAAGTGGTAGAGTGCTAACCTTGAGCAAAAAAGAAGCCAGGGGCAGTACTCAGGCTCTCAGTTCAAGCCCCAGGCCTGGCCAAAAGAAAAAAAAAATGGCACCAACAATATTCCCCAAAGGCACATTAAAGAGATGAATATTCTTCAATGATATCAAATCTTTAATCAGTTAATTAGGGAAATTCAGTGTGCATTCATTATTTCTTTTATTTCTTTTCCTCATTGTGGTAATCCCTGTGGCAGAACCAAAGTAAACGATCCAAAGTATTTATTGAATAAACTATGTTATGAATAAATAAATTACTTATGTTTCCCTAAACCCTCTTCACAATCAAAAAGAGTTATGACTTTACTCATTTTATTCCATGCTACATTCAGGCTGTTACAATGCTTAGCATACAATAGAGGCTCATTGAATAATAAATTAACTTTTTAGATTCTTAATTTACAGTACTGTGGAGATTAGGCTAGACTTTGCTATACATTGCTTTTATGTTGTTCAGAACAATAGCTGTCAGATTGTGCCTTGCCCTGAGTGGCTCCATTTTATAAAACATCAGTTTTCTCCATTCTGAGTGTAAATCCTGAGACACAACAGATCTGTGTCCTTTTTGTGCAAGTAAAACTCATCACCTCTGTCCAGTTTAAACCACAAGGCACAAGCTAATCATTTACTTAATGTAAATAAAATATTAATAACTATAATATAACCCAATTAGATCAGGTGTATGTAGCATCATGAAAATATGAAAACCATATCAAATAAAATATTCACACACCAGATAATAATGAATAATTCATTCTCCTCACCTGCATTATATAAAAGGTGCACTGAGGTGGACCATTATATCCAGTGGATCTGAAAAATCTGGGGCATCAGTGAATCATATCTGTAATCCTAGTTACTCAGGAAGATTAAAGTTAAAAACTAGCCCAGACCAAAAAGGACTGACATTCCATAGCCAATTAACTAGCAAAAACCCAGGCTGGAGTTTTGGCTCAAGTATAAGAGTTCCAGTCATAACTAAGCAGGCAAATTGAGCAAGTAAGAGGATCTGAATTCAATCCATGGTACTGAAAAGAAAGAATGGGAAGGAGGATATAAAGAAGAAAGAAAGAAGTGAAAGAGAAAGGAAGAAAGAAAGGGAGGAAGGGAGTGAAGGATAGAGAGGGAGAGGGAAGAAGAAACGGAGGGAGGGAGAGAAGGGAAGAAGGAAGGAAAGAAGGAAGAGAATATGGCATGGAATAGGCATGCAGTAAACTCCCAACTGTGTTCCTTCAAACCTTGATAATGCTTTTATCCTTGTTTAACCACTCCAAATGGCATTATTTGAAATATAATGTGTGATTGAGACAATGTTAGTAATTAAATTTGGAATAAAATAAATTTGTCACAGCTCATGAATACAAAGTGAAATCAGCAGTACTTGAAGAATTAAAGCCAACAAAATTGATGTAGATTGTGAATTTATTGTTATGAAATAAATTCTGACATTGTAGAAAGACAAGTATGTCTGTTTCTACCATAGTTTGCTCATGACAGGTATTTTACAGAATTAAATATAAAATGTGAATTTTATAAAATATACAAAAAGCAATTATGTATTTGTCTTGAAATTTCTCTAGTATTCTAAATTATATTAAGAAAGAGATGGGCTGGGGATATAGCCTAGTGGCAAGAGTGCCTGCCTCGTATACACGAGGCCCTAGGTTCGATTCCCCAGCACCACATATACGGAAAACGGCCAGAAGCGGCGCTGTGGCTCAAGTGGCGGAGTGCTAGCCTTGAGCGGGAAGAAGCCAGGGACAGTGCTCAGGCCCTGAGTCCAAGGCCCAGGACTGGCCAAAAAAAAAGAAAGAGATAACTAAAAAGTCACATAGCACCTCCAAGAAATCTTGTGCCTATTTCTTTGGAGGAGTGATAAAGACATGAACTGAATACATGTGAGAGTCAAAGATTAGACAGATATATAGACAAACTGATAAATGATAGATTGATGATAGACAAGCAGACAGATAGATAAGAGGATACATAAATAAAGCTCTAACCATACACACACACACACACACACACACACACACACACACACACATATATATATATATATATATATCTTTTTTAACTTTAAGCCCTGAGATTTTATGTTATGCATCTCTAGCAGTTTGAACATTTGATCTATTGCTTTGGCCTCCATGCTTTTTCTGATTGTGAAGCAATAATTCACTGCCTTGCACATTCCAGGCAAGTGCCTGGAATTAGCCTATTTCACAAGTCCTAACATCTGTTCTATGTACTGTATCTGCCACACATTTTTGTACCTGCACTAATATCCCACAAGTATCAATCTATTTTCTATGAATGTGTATTTTCTATTAATGTGAATATGCTGCTTTCCAGTCTGTTAGAAATGACACATCATCTGGATCAAATAGTAGTATGCTTATCTTGATTAATTGTGAATGTGACCACACCATTCTTAACTTCCACTAGCAGTATATGACAATTCTCATATCACAAAATTCCCATGAGTATTTGACATTATTCAGACTCAGCTTTATTAATCTAATAGCAGTGGTTATTATGTTACAGTTTTAAAATCCAGTTTCTCTTACTAATAAGTTGGAGTCTTTCTTCATCTGTGTATCATCTTTTCATTGAATTATCTGCTCCCAATTTACTCATTCTCTTGATGAAATTACTGATTTTTTTCTTGTTTCATACAGGATTTCTTAAATATTTTACATTCTAGTTAACTCTCTCTCTTTTTTTTCTCTCTCTCATTAAAGCAAATAACTCATGCCTTCCTGTACAGTAAAGAGCATCATAGAACTCCTTGTGGGCATCCTACCTTGTCTGACAGAAGAGGATATGTGGCAAGACAGATAAGGAAATTTAGCAAGCCAAATTTGTAAGCTCCAAAATCCCTAGCAGGAAAAACTCCTTACCTTGTAGAAATAAAGTAACATTGCCAAGAGCCCCTATTTGGTGTGAGGGGGGGGGGGAGCAGGGCGGGAAAACTGCCCATGATGGAGATGGTGAGTCAGTCTTAATTTTGTTTCAGAGGTACCTCATAGATGAGTGAGGTTTCCTGAATTAAGGTACAAAGAGATATGCAAAAGGAAGTGTCAAAAAAGCTAACTGGAAGAAATGTAAGAGGCTAGAGATCCAGGAAATAAAACGTCATAGGTTCCAGCTTCATCAGTTAGTCTATAAGAGGATTTAGGAAGCACTCATGTTTTTCTTTATTTTTATTTAACTGTATTGTCAAGGTGATGCACAAAGGGGTTACAGGTACATATGTAAGGTAGTGCGGACATTTCTTGTCAAACCTGTTACTCCCTCTCTCATTTTTCTTCCACCTTCCCTCCCCTGGAAACATTCTTATTTTTTTAAAAGCTTGTTTCTTTGTATAGAAAGTGGAATAAAAGTGAACCAGATTGTGTAATAATCATTTATTACATTAAAGTTAAAAGGTACAGAAGAGCCATTGTTCTTCCACCTGTTGTATATTCCTAGAGTGCTATCAAAATAGAGGTGAGAAAGTGATCATTTATAAAAGCTAAGTGCAAAAATACTAATTTCAAAGCAAATAACCTCAATATTTGAAAGAATAGTAAATGAATAAGACAATGAGTATATAGGATCCAGAGGAAATCAATTCTATAATTAGATCATATTTACAGTGACAAAAAGGTAATAAATGAATGAAAAAGAGAAGGTAAGTTATATGCTTTATGAAAATAAAACAATAACCCTATGGAGCTGCTTGAAGAAAGGGGAAAAGGAGGAGAGAGAGAGAGACAGAGAGAGACAGAGAGAGAGACAGAGAGAGAAGGAGAGGGAGAGGCTGAGGTTGACCAGAGTGCCTTGTAAGTACATATTATGTATATGTACATCACAATGAACAGACTCCTCCTTGTACACCTAATAAAAGTAAAAACTTGAAAATGAAGCACTGCATATTCAGGATAAATGATTTCTATTACTACTATTCACGTTTCTAACTTTGTAGATAATTGAGTTCTTCTTGATAATTATCTGTATTTATACTTAGTTGTATTTTTATTCAAATATTTTATTCACAAATACTTTAAATAGCATTCTATGTACAACACATGAATAAGCTTTGGGAAACTAATGGTAAGTGATAATCAAGTTCCCAATCCATATTAAGTCTACTATCTATACTCTAAGAAGATTGTTCAGGCTCTTGTGTATAGCTAGTCACTAGTTTGTTAATTTTTTAATCATGAAAAACAGTGTGTCTTCTCAATATTTAAGTACACCCAAATTACACCAAATGCTACCATTGCCTAGCAATTAAATATAAAATCACAATATGTCACTGTCTGTCAAATACACGTGACAATATGATGCAGAATATCAGAATATCAATTGGCAACAATTTTATGAATATTTTATTTTAGTAGTGATAGACAACATTTTCTTCCTTGGGCAGATTTGTTGAAAGTCTGTTTCATGGATGCACTTTGCAATGGAAATCTTTCATATAAACATGTGCAATTTTTGCCAACTTGTAATATGATTATTGCTTTGAATTGAAATCAGTATTCTCTCAGGCCATAAGAAAAGAATATAATGTTGTAAATTCCTCCTCTTCAAATTGCATATATATTGTAATTTAGGGAAATAAGAATGATCAGGTGCCTTGCATTATGCATAAAGAAAATCCTCACTCCTGAGTCTGGGGTGTGATAAGCTGATAAGATACTCTATGACAGCCCTGCTTGTTACTTTGATTTGTGAATAGAGAAAAATGACCCTCAATTTGGTCACTGAGGTTACCTAAGTTTCAATTCTTATGAATGATATCTGCAGACTGATATGAACATTTAAAATGAAATAGTTCCAGGGTTACTACATCTGTCATGTATTATTGAAATTATACTTCAGTATACTTTATTTTCAAATGCTGACAGGATATAAAATGTTTCATGTAGCTTTATTAAAATCAATTCAAATAGATTGTTTCTGTAACAAAAGCTAAAATATATTTAAACCAAATAAAACTGGTTTTACAAATTCAAAACTTAAAAACATTACACAAGGACTCTGCAAACTACCAAGAGCTTTGTGATTGATATTTTAATTTATATTTCAAGTTGGCCAAGCTAAAATGCAATTTTAACTTTTAAAAGAGTTAAAACTAGCAAGAATAATTTATTAATCAAATGGTCACAAGTTTTTATTAGCATATATTAATTGTACAAAGGGTTTGATTGTGATTTTCCATACATATAATTTTCTAGGCATATAATGTGCTGGTACTGAGGCTTGAAGTCAGGGCCTGGAAGCCATCCCTTAACCTTTATTTCTCACTGGCTACTTGAGCCACAGCTCCGTTTCTGGCTTTTTGGTAATGAATTTAAGACAAGATTTTCATGGACTTGGCTGCTTGGGGTGAATTCAAACTGCATTCTCAGACCTGAGTCACAGAGTACCTAGGATTATAGGCATGAGCCATCACTGTACAGCTTGATTATTCTATTTTTGCACATGCTTGTAAAGTATGTTGAATACATTTCTCCTCCCCATCACCATCTCCTTTCTATATTTTCCTACTGTCTCCCTTCGTTACCAGTTTTACATTCATACCATTGGTTTGTTTGTTTTTATTTGCTTTTTGGTGCTTGTTTGGTCTATATTACACATGTGAGAGTAAACATGAAGCAATTGTCTAATGTTAACTTTTATTTTCTTTTAGACTTTCCAATAAAAATGTGGAATAAAGGAGATTTTAAAGAAACGTGGACATGCTAAAGTATGTACACAGATTTCCAGCTAAAATATAAACTACTAGAAAATCTGACTTGCCCTTCATTATTTTCTTCCTTTGTTTAACTACCTTTCTATGCCACTCATCTAACAGAAATCTTGATGAATTCTTCCTTCTTCCTTCTCACTGACTGATCTGTACAGTTAGACGCTGCTCAGTTAAGAAGCTGTGGAGTGCTGCAGAGGGACTGAACTTGTTCAAAGTACAATGTGGTATCTTTGGAAACATCCAAATGAACACCCCCTTCAGGCTGGTAGTATATGGTTTTTTATTTTAACTTCTTGGAGAATTTTTAAATTATATTGTATTATCTGAAAGTATTTGCAAAAATGAGTTACCATTCAACAAATCAGTTTACAAATTCAATACATCTTGATGCATGTTAACCTTCTCATCATCTCCCCTATCCCGCCCAACTTATTACAGTGAATTTTTGTGTTGTGTTTTGTAGTGGTAGTAAATCTGTAGATAAATTTGGAAAAAATTACAATCCATGTACTGACTCTTCAAAGTTAATATATTTTGTCTCTTGTTAATGTGATCCTTTTTAAAAATTTATCTCAGAAAACTACACAGAGAAATACATTTTGAAATTCTAGTTGACTTTAAATACAATAACCAGAGGCATACAATTTTACAGCAACTGAATTATAATCCCACGAAGCAAGAAATTTATAAGTAGTAGAATCTAAAGGCAATACTTTACTCATGATTTATAAAATAGTCCTATGATCATGAAAAGAATGACTAAGATTATTTTTTTCCTTTATTGTCAAAGTGAATTACAGAGGGGTTACAGTTTCATGTGTAAGGCAGTGAGTACATTTCTTGTTCAACTTGTTACCTCCTTCCTCATTTTTCCCCCACCTCTCCCCTCCCCTTCCCCCTCCCCCCGTCATGAATTGTACAGTTGGTTTACACCAAATGGTTTTGTAAGTATTGCTTTTGTAATAGTTTGTCTTTTTATCCTTTGTCTCTCGATTTTGGTATTTCCTTTCCCTTCCCTAGTTCTAATACATATATATATGTTACCTAGGGTACTAAGATGAGATACAGTGATAGTGGGGTACAACCACAGGAAGGGAATATGAGAGAAATAAAAAGGGTATGTTTCACATGGCATATTGAAAATAATTACAACAATGATATACTACTTGTTTCCATAACGTGGAGTTCATTTCACTTAGCATAGTCTTATGTGTTCATAAGGGCGTAGTTATTGGGCTATTGTGATCGTCTGCTATGACTAGCCTAAACAT
This sequence comes from Perognathus longimembris pacificus, assembly GCF_023159225.1. Taxonomy (NCBI): domain Eukaryota; kingdom Metazoa; phylum Chordata; class Mammalia; order Rodentia; family Heteromyidae; genus Perognathus; species Perognathus longimembris. The sequence goes on along the minus strand of NC_063164.1, from coordinate 87,351,382 downwards.
GTACTAATTATTCCCTATGAGGGAAACCATAGAATCCTTGTTTCTTTGGGTCTGGCTCACTTCACTTAGTATAATTTTTTTCCAAGTCCTTCCATATTCTTACAAATGAAGCCATTTCAAGGAATGATTGAGATTATTATACAAATTGTTCAAATATGTGATTCCCAGGGTTTTGGAGTCTGTGGTGAAGATTAGCAACTTTTGTCAATATTGGGATTAGACTGTAGTTCTTGTACTTGGGAAACAGTCTCTCTAGCCACTGAACTGCACCAGCAGCCCTGATATTTTGTTTATTTTTGACATAGCATTTCACTTACTGCTCAAACACATGTCTATGTGATATCTGCCTATATTAGGCTCCTTCAGTAAGTATGATATTTTTACAAATATATTTACATTTTGATCAGCTATTTTCTCTTAATACCTAGTGTATTGGCTATTAAACTTAGATAAAGCATTACAAAAATTAGATTTCTGAGAAACATAATACAAACACATGAATAATTAATATAGGCAGATAGTTTTGTGGCAAAAAAAAATCTGCTTCTCAAAATGGAAGAGAAATATAGGTCCAAGAAGGAACAAGACATGATAAAACATTGTTCTAACTTCATGATCCAGGCTCTAGTTTAGCTACAAGCTCGGATCCCCTAATCTTGCCCTGCACTCGTGTCTCACACCTGTTATTCTAGCTACTTATGAAAATAAGAGTTTGGGGACACACAATTTGAGACTAGCGGGGGGGGGGGGCATGAGAATCTTTGTTAAGGAAGAGCTGGATGTGGTCATTTGTAGCTGATATAATATGAGTTTTTAAAGAGTTATTTAACTAGGCCCTGGAAACCTTAGTACAATTTTCAAGTTAATTTAACTTTCATAGTCTGTGACTATTGTTTACCTCCTTCAGAAGTCCTTAGTCCTTGTACAACTATTTCCATATCAGTTTTTCCCTCTTGGGGACAGTCTGGGTACAAAGACTATCTTGAATGAGCAACTATTCTGTTTAGACAATGATCCAAAAGAATGGGCTACTGTCCATTTCCCTATTTAGCATCCAATCAGAACCAAATGTGCTAGAAATTCAGAGAGAATTTAGTATAAGTAACAATTTAAATAAATAAATACAATTTTTAAAAATATAGTGGAGGACTAAAGAGACACAACGATGGTGCACAGTCCCAGCTCCCGAGTCTGGGCCGTGACCCTGGCCGGCCAGTATACTTTTTACTTCCCCAATAAATCCATCTTTTCACTTGAGACTGTCTCTGAGTATCAGACTCTAGGAGGGATGGCGGATCCCCCCCACCTCGGGCCCCATTACATTGTAATCCCCTCCCTTGGGGGGACCCCATTACATTTGGTGCATTGGCCAGGAAGAGTCCTTATCCCTCTTTTTGGGGGGAAGATACCCAGGTGAAGAAAAGAAACCTCCAGAGGTGTAGGAAGACATGGAACACGCAGCCTCTGCCGTTATCGAGTTCCAAACAGCCTCCCCAGGTCCCCTAGGATCTAGAGGACCGAGGGGCAGAGAGCTCAGCTTCAAATAACCATTTTCTTCCAACTGAAGTTGGAAACAACCAAGCAGAAAGTGTGGCATTCTATTGGAGACACTGGGAGACAGTGCTGCCTGCTGCCACCACATCCCCTACCCATCCTATTTGGGTTAAGATGGAGGACGACCTCACAATCATCTGGATGAATCTACATCTTCACCCTCAGCATCCCTACCATGGTAAAAGCACATGAGACTCCATCACATGCAGCTGATTCCTGCTGGAAGGCTGCTTTGGATCTACTGAAACTAAGATTTTGGGGGGACATTCTTCCTATGGTAACCTTCCCACTCCTCTGAGTTGACTGGAGTTGACTAGATCTATTAAGAAAATTGGAAAGCATGCATGGCAGGCTAGAGAGTCACTCCCAGGCCATGCCTGGGGTGTGAGGTGTGTCCAAGTGTATTAGAGATGGATTAGGGTATGACCTCAGAGAAAGGAGGGAGGTAACTGCCTCCAGGTGTGCCAGTTACCTAGGTAACTGGATGGAGATTTAAACAGGTGAAAACACCTGCAGCCCTCTTGGGGTTGGACCGCACAGATAACCTGTTTCTTTCTGGTGCAAGCTTAAGAGCAGCAGTCCCATCGGACTGGCTCTGTCTCATCCTTGCTCTCCCCAGCAGCCTGTGGGTGGAGTCACCTTACAGTCTAGGCAAGAATAAGCTCCAAAAGATAAATCAATGATTTGATTTTATGTACAAGAAAAAAAGGAGGGAATGTAATATGGAGGTCAGATCTGGCCAGCACCATCATTGGCTGTTGAGGGATGTCAAATTGACTCCATCTCAGATTAAAGAGAGCAGAATCTGACTCCATCTTCACTAAGATCTCCCCCACCCTATCCAGGGAAGTTCCCCTCTACTGTGATAAGATTGTGTAAACTGCTTGACCACCTGAGTAGTGGAGCATTCAAGGTTAAACCTGTACCCTCCCATGAGTAGGCATATCTGCCTGCATCATGTGAGCCCTGCCAAATCCGTGCACCAAGTCTAACTAAAATGATAGGTTGGTTCTAAAAGTTCCTATGAGATAGACTGTAACTCCACTGGCCACCTGCGTGTGACCTGGCATGCTCTGTAAGTGTTGTAACCTCATTGGCCACCTGCATGTGGCAAGCTTGACCATGTGGTGTTTGCCGTTATAACCCAACCCCAAGCGAGGCCCGGAGTGTGCAGTCCCAGCTCCTGAGTCTGGGCTGTGGCCCTGGCCGGCCAGCCTATTTTTTATGGTCACAGTTCCAGCTCCTGAGTCTGGGCCGTGACCCTGGCCGGTCAGTATACTTTTGAACTTCCCCAATGAATCTATCTTTTTACTTGAAAAAAAAAGAGACACAAAATGGTATCATGAGGACATATATTATCTCTAATATAGAAAGCAAAGATAAGATGAATACCAACTCTACAAGCTTGTTAAATACTTGTGAGATTCAGCTAGCTGGGAAGGCCCATTGTCTGTCAGGAGGTTTTGTTGTGGGGGTTTATCTGCTTTTTGTTGTTGGTATTTATTTTGTGCCAGTACTGAGGCTTGAACTCAGGGCATGGACATGCCCCTTAGTTTTATCACTCAAGGATGGTATGCCACCTCTTAAGCTATACCTAACTTCCCACTTTTTGGTAGTAATCAGAGATGAATCTTATGAACTATCCTGTCCAGCATTGCTTAGTACCTTAATTCTCAGATATCAGCCTTCTGAGTAACTAGAATTAGAGGACTGAGACATCAGTGCCTGGCTTTGGCACCTACAGTGCACATTGAGGTTTGTTCTGTAAGTATTGAAATAAAAGCTGGCCATTAGTATAAAATTATATTGCTAAGGGAAAAGGACTCCAACAGTAATAGAAAGCAGACAAAAAGGAACTTCATCTTCTCATCTTCCTCTTCTTACTACTTGGATCCCTTTTTCAGTCCCCATTGGTAGGACTTCACATGATCATAGGGAACAAGAAGACACCATGTGAGTGTGAAAAAAATAGTGCACTGTGAGTGGACTTATCAATGCAAGGTGCCAAGCATATTTCCTAAATAGGGTACCAAGAGTGCACTTGTCAATACAAGGTGCCAAGCATATTTCCTATAAACTCTCAGAAATATTTTAATGCAGTTGGAATTTGGAGAGGGAATCCAGAGATTTCTGTATGACAGAAGAGGCATCCTTCCGTATTTATATTGCCAAATTCAAATACTTGGATACCTAACCAAAAGAGACATTGATAGATAGACAGATATATACATATATATATGAGATTTTATATATATCAATGTATCTATTCCAATACATACATCAATGTATGTGTATATATGTATATATACATATATATGTATATATACATATATATGTATATATACATATATATATATATGTCAAGGAAAGATGGGAGAGGATGAGTTTTGAGGAGCACTAAGGGTTCCCATTTGGTCTACATTTTAGCCTCTAACCCATATGCCTTAATTGTACTTCACCAAGAAATAGGAGCCATCAGGACAAAATTTCCTCAATTCTGCAATGGTTCATTCCTCCCTTCTTTTACCCAAGTATAGAATAAATGTTCTCTTACCAGAGAGCAATTTGATCACAGATGCTTGAGGTTTTACACCAGAAGCAAACACATGGATAGAAAAGATATTAAGATTTGTGAAATTGTGAGTATAAAATAGATAATAAAATTGATCTTATTAAGATCTACATGCATAAAATGAATATGTATAAAAATTAAATTCAGGGCTGGGGATATGGCCTAGTGGCAAGAGTGCTTGTCTCATATACATGAGGCCCTGGGTTCAATTCCCCAGCACCACATATATAGAAAATGGCCAGAAGTGGCGCTGTGGCTCAAGTGGCAGAGTGCTATCCTTGAGCAAAAAGAAGCCAGGGACAGTGCTCAGGCCCTGAGTCCAAGCCCCAGGACTGGCCAAGAAAAAAAAAAGAATTATATTCAGGGATGGCAATATGAGTGCTTGCCTGGCATACATGAAGCCCTGGCTTCAATTCCCCAGTTCCACATATATATAAGAAATGCCAGAAGTGGAACTGTGGCTTAAGAGCTAGAGTGCTAGCCTTGAGAAAAAGAAGCCAGGGACAATGCTCAGGCCCCAGTCCCAGGACTGGAGAAAGAGAGAGAGAGAGAGAGAGAGAGAGAGAGAGAGAGAGAGAGAGAGAGAGAGAAAGAGAGAGAGAGAGAGAGATTCATTAGGACTCACTCACTACATGACTTTGCACTATTGGGAAATGAGAGAGATTAACATATTTTTTCTCAGTCAGTTCATGGGACTACACTATTCCTTGATCAATACAGTGCACAAACCATCTCTTTCATTAAAATATTAGCAGGATGCTGGCATTGTTATTGTCAGGCCCTGGCAAGTTTTCTCCATTTACAATATCATTAGAAGACTCTGGAAAGTGTTCCTGGATGAAAGAAAAAAACACACTCGGGCCCATAGCAGTGTCCAAACTGAAAGTAAGAAAGATTCCACAATTTGTTTTCTAAGTTTGACATGTTTCTCCTGAATTACATTTAAGTTATCAGTAAACATAGTAGCTGCTTTTTCTTGTGATGGTTCTGTGGTTAAAAAGTACTTTCAATAATTGTTTATTTTTGAACAGATATAGTGCATTGTTTATTCATACTATCTTCAGGTTAAAAGAAGATCAGTTTCTAAGTGAAATGTGTGTAGACCAAATCCACATTAAAAGACAGAGATGCTTTCTGATATGACTTTAGGATATGTCCACTCATATTTTTTCACATTAATTTTAATCCCATCAGCAATCAATAAATGCATTAAAAGTTGCCCTTAAAAATACTAACTAGAACGAAGGTGGAAGAGGCAGGATTCAAAATGCGGAAAGACCTTTAATGTGTCCTTCAGTCATCTCTGATGAGTACACGCATAAAAGTTACATACCACCCCAAACAGTCATTCCATTTAATAAATACTCATTGAACAAATTATGTCACATTCTCAAGAAGGAACAGTAAGCAAAAGCCAAAAGACCCTTTTTCTTTCTCTCATGAAGCTTTTAAATAACTCACAACAATAACCCACAGCCAGCACATACTCTGTGACTTTCTGAGTGTTCTATATACTTAACAGTCACAAAAAAATACATAATGTATTATTTTTATACTGTTATCCAAAGGAAACCCTAAAGCCCATAAGTATTAAGAAACTTTCATAAATTACACAACTAAACTTTGCATGCAGAAACAACAGAAAAAGAACTGGCTTAAAAGCCCATGGCAGAATTTGTACCAGTATTCTCACAAACTGAGTTAACCAGAGAATCCTTTACCTTACTTCCTGCTGCTAAAATAAAATGAGGGAGAAAGAAGAAGAGGGAGGAGGGGGAGAGGAAAGAAAGAGAAGGAGAAAGAGGGAGAGAGAGGGGGAGGGGGAGTCAGAGGGGAGGAGGAGATTCTTAGATATGGAATGGAACGACATTTTTAATGAGAAAAGGAAATTTCAAAACTATTTTTTGTGCTATGAGAGTATGATTCTGTCTAAAAGCTTAAGTTAAAAAAAGAGAATAGCATCGTGGACAAATAAATAAGTAATACATTCAATCTTGAGAATAAAATTGGAAATTCATTCAAAACAACAGCCAGAGTCAAATCACCTTATTGAATTATGCAGAGACACTAGTAATGACTTTTTCTTTTTTTATATATGGATATAGCAGAAGGCAGGATGGGTCTCATAAATTAAACTTTTCAGAGATAGAGTATAGTTTCCTCTTAGTGTTGATTCATTTTCCTATAAACAGACAACTTCCTATGTCTAGTCATCATTTCATTTGAAAGAGTCTCACATTTATTTCCTCTTTCAATGAGCTTTGGTTTATTTCTGTAATTCCTCCTTTATAACAGATTAAAGAGAAACAAATATCCACCACACAGTATAATTTCAGGCCAGTTTTCTTTTTTGATAAAACATACTAATCAAAGATTTAATTTGGATGTTGATATCTTAACCTTTTATTGCTAATATTTATATACACTTGATTGTTGGCACTAATGTGACCAACTACTAATGTACACCATAGATTTTTAATACTTAATAAAAATCAACACAGAAGTTATATTAATTTGCACAAATGTTAGTAATAACCAGGTGAATGTAACCACCATAAGGTACACCTGTGTATGTCATTCACAAGCAGTGATTTGAACTGAAAGCAGACACTAGTATAAATTCATCATTCTGCTTTTGTTATCCAACTTAGAGCATGATATAGAAAAAAACTTTTCTACTTCAGTTATTTGATGATAAATAAGTATTGGAAATCATTTCTAATAGATATTAGAGAATCCAACCTTTCAGATAACACAGAAAAATTATAAAATAGCAGTTAGAAAAATATCTGCTTATTTTATTTACTGGTAATCATTCAAATAGATATGAATAGTTTCTACATTCAGTAAAGGAAAAGGAAAGAAACTTAAAATTAAGTATATATGTGAGCTTCTAGTTTACATGAAAACAGTAAATTACCTATAAAATTTATTTTATTACTAGTAACTAGTGTTGAAATTATTTGGGGAGTATTCAAGAAAGAATCTATTTACATTACGAGTTTGTATTCTGCTTGAAAATAAACTAGTAAAATGTAAATGTTACAGATAAAAAAATTAAGAAATGAAAACTGATACCAAGTTTTTAAGACTTGCCTTATTGACATAAAATTATCTCAAGTTGTAACTAGAAATTATGAAACACTGAATGAATTTTATTAAACTAATGGGCTGCACATGGATTGATTAGTCTACAGTAATCAGCGCAAGTCTACACTGGTCTGAGGGATTATCAATCAATTTACAATTCAATTGCCTTTGCAAACCCTGTAGTAGTCACTATTAGCATATAAAATGCCTTTGTGTGAATTGGAATCCAAGTGCCATCTCTGGGGAAAATGAATCACAGAAGGGCAACCCTTTCCTTAGACAGAAAAAATAACAAGACAAGACTCATGGGGGTTTCTTCAGGGGCTCTAGCTCGGGAGACTAGATTTAAAACAAAACAATACCTAAAAAGCAAACAAACCCATGACACTGATTATTTTTATGGAGAAGACAGAGCAGAAGATAAGACATTTCAAAAGGAGGTGATCATAAATATACTAAACTCAAGGGAGCAATAATAAAACAGCTGAATACTGGAAAATATACATTCTATTAAGATGAGAAAAGTTCATAGTTCTCTAGATAAAAAATTGACTGTAGTATGGTACACAAAGGCAAGTATTCCAATGGTATAACTCCTTTGAACAACTGGTTTAGAATTTAACAACATGAATATAAAGAAGCTGAACATGTTTTGTCAGTGGAGGCAGAGGACAGGAATATGGCAGACAAATGGAGAGAGGAAGACTGAGTAAATATAGTCATAATATACCAATGTACACATGTGAAATTAAACCAGATAACTTAAGGGAATGGGTGGGTTTTAGAAGAGATGGGAGAGAAGGCATAGGAGAGATGGGAAGGCAGGGATAACATTGGTCAAGATGTATTAAAACCGGGTGCCATACTTGCAAAACTGTTTGGTGTACGTGAACTGAACACCTCATGGGGGGGAAGGGAAAGTGGGAAGGGGGGGAAGGGACAAGGTAACAAACAGTACAAGAAATGTATCCAATGCCTAACGTATGAAACTGTAACCTCTCTGTACATCAGTTTGATAATAAAAATTTGAAGAAAAAAAAATAACCGGGTGCCAGTGGCTGGTGCCTGTAATCCTAGCTTCTCAGGAGGCTGAGATGTGAGGATTGAAGTTCAAAGCCAGCCTAGGCAAGAAAGTCCATGAGACTCATCTCCTATTAACCAGCAGAAATCCAGAAGTGGCTCTGTTCCTTAATTGGTAGAGCTCTAGCCTTGAGCTGAGGAGCTCAGGGACAGCGGCCAGGCCCAGAGTTCAAGCCCCACAACTAACCAAAAAAAAAAAAAAAATGCTTTGTATTCATAAACTGATATGTTGAGTTGAAACCCCTTTTTACAACTACTTAAAGATAATTTTCAAAAAGAAAAAGAATATGGTGGTAGAGTAACTGACTATAGAAATAAATAGAAATTGACCATAACACAGTTCAAATGTTTCTGTAAGTAACATCTTAATGCCAAATTCTTTTATAATTACCATATATATTAAGCCCTTTTGGTTCCTGTCTAATATTTCTAAGTGTTCAATTGTTCTTTGAATCCCAAATCTAAGAAACTAGCTATGTTAGCATTACTTTTTCTTCTAACATTACAAGTTGTAACTAGTTACAACTTGCATTACAGAAAAATCATCTGTAGTATATAATATAAATGCAAGTCTAACAAAAATTTGAAAGAAAGCAGACTGCACTCATCCTATCAATTGCTTGAGAACTGATGCTTTTCTGATAATTCATTATAATATCTCATGAACACTGCATCTCATAAATAAAATTGCCCTGAAACTAACTATGAATCTTAAGCCCATAATAGACAATCTGTATGTATGTAAATATATATGGTAAATGCAAGAGCATATAGTGAGATATATATGTATGTATATATATATGTATTATATATTCTCAATTCAATCTAATTTCTGGAAGCCACAAAGGTTGAAAGCTATATTTATATGCTTTTTTTAAAGCTTGTAACTATATCAAGTTCCCTTCATGGAAATAAAAGGTACCACCAAATCTCTCAGGAAACACATGATGAGATGGAGAGTAAAGACATACTGATCTAGTGGAGTGAAGGTACATATCTGCCACAGCAGCTGGGCTTTTGACTGCTGTCTACTTGAGTTTGTGGTAATTAACAATTACTTTCCAGAATCTGTTGTTGCCACTGTTGTTTTGTTGGTCATGGGTCTTGAATTTAGGGCCTGGGTGCTAACCCTGAGGTTTTGTGCTCAAGGCTAGTGCTCTACCACAGCTCCACCAACTTGAACCACAGCTCCACTTCTGGTTTTTAGGTGGTGACTTGGAAATATGTCTCATACTGGGTGTGTGGCTCAGCAGTAGACAGCATTGGTCTGGAAATGTGTCCCATGGACTTCCATGCTCCAGCCAGGCTCAAATCATGATTCTCAGATATCAGGCTCCTGAGTAGCTAGGATTACCTGTGTGAGCTATTCACGTCTGGCTTCCAGTGTCTGTTTTTGCAAGGAACCATCATACTTGCTTTGTTTGAATATTTACAAGATGTATTTCCACCTATTTTATTCTCCAAGATACAATAATGTTTTTGACAATCAAGATGGGAAGAGGGAGAATTTCAGAGGCTTCCACTTAGCTACAATAATAGCTATTAGCTTACAACCTAAGGGCCAAATGTAAGGGTTGCACTCCCTGCTGCAAATTCAATCCATCTCAGTGTGCTTAGGATATTACAACTGGATAAGGGAGTGGCCTGTTAAATTCAAACAAGATTAAGTAAAGACTTTATATTACTATATTCATCACTTGGACCCCAAAAGCCCTCTGTTTCTGAAGTGCTTTGTTTGCTAATATTATATCAATATTAATTTATATCCAATGGATAAGTATCTTCAAAATGTTACATATTTCCTTTCTCCAGTGAGTAATGATCTGAGTAAGACCTTTGGTTCCTTTTGTAGCAAAAATGTGACTGAGGAGCATTGTGGTAGCATTGCACAGTTTTTTAAGAAAGACCTTTGCAGTTGTCCATCTATTCTTCTTTAATTTAACCCACAGGGTGAGTTTGTTGGGTAGTCAGGGGTAAGGAGAAGGCCCTAGTCCCCTTAAAATGGAAGAATTTATATAAAGAACACATTAATATTCTCCACGGAAGACTGGCTGGCAAAAGACACCGTAGGAAACTTCTCATTCTTCTAGAATTCCATGTGTATAAATGAATGCAATGTAACTACTTTATTTTGTAATTCATTGCTAGAAAAGTTAGAACAATGAACCAAAATGAAAGTCAAATCAAGAGTTTATTCACATATTGCCAATAGCAAAGAAATAAAGAGGCACTAAGATTTCAGTATGAAATTTTTGCCCCAAAATTAGCACCAGATACCAAGTGAATGTAAATGTGACAACAGCCTGTTCTATCTAATAATTCATGGGCCAGATGTACAGAGATGGGGAGGGCCTGGAGTAGACAGGTACTTATACAAAATGAAGTAAATGTCTCAGCCAAAGCTCTCTTTAGTCAATGTACCTTGCCCCAATTAAAAAAAAAAATCTTGGTGGAACACCTTGGTTTAAAGATGTATCTGAGTGTAAGCATGGCTGGTTCGGGATGTCTAAGATCTTGACAGCAACTCCGACCTGAATTTTTTTTTTTTTTTTGCCAGTCCTGGAGCTTGAACTCAGGGTCTGAGCACTGTCCTTCAGCTTCTTTTGCTCAAGGCTAGTACTCTACCACTTGAGCCACAACACCACTTCTGGATTTTCCTGCTTATGTGCAGCTGAGGAATTGAATCCAGGGCTTCAAGCAAGCTAGGCAAGCACTCTACCACTAAGCCACATTCCCAACCCCCACCTGAAAAATTTTGTGACAGCTGGGACAGCTGGGACAGGTAGAAAGATTTCTCTTTGTATTTCACTTTGAGTTAGGCCTTAAAAAAAATCATACACAGGACTATGTTTCCACAATTCAGCTCCTTGTCTTATTCCCAATTAAGAAAAGCAGAATTATCTGCAAGGCAAGGGGTGTTTCAGAGGTTTCTAAGTCACCAAAATATGTTAAAGCATCTTTACAGAAATCTTACTCCAAATTCCTTATTGTGGCCTAAGTAATTTGCCATAGTGAAACATTTAGCTGTCATTTAAATCATCCATTCAATTTAGCCACATAATTGGCCTCTGCCTTCTTACTGAAATCCTGATCGAACTGAAGCAACTCAAAAGACCTTCTGTCTATCAGTGGCATGGTACTCAATTTTGTTCACAGTACTCAATTAGGTTTAATTATCTCCTTCTACACATCAACAACACATTAAACACAAACATTATCAGTCTAGGGAACGTTTCTTCTATTCCTCTCTTATGTGTAACACATTGTTGCTAGAAAGTCCCTTTTCGTCCCCTTTACACCACTGGTAAATGTTGGTGCCATCCTGTGCCAAGGGCTGTGTAGCTCCACCTCCTGAAATGACTCAGTCTCCAAACTTTTCTAGCATCTGCTTGCTTTGGGCTACTTCTAGTATCAGCTGTTGCAAAACAGATCTTCCAGAAACAATTGTTGAGCTGGAGTTTAGGGCGCCAGATATTGATCAGTGATCATTACCTATAAAGGTAGAAAAACCTTAACAGGGGTAGACAGCTGCTGATGGAAGAGCTAGCAAAAAAAAAAAAATCTGTCCACACCTGTCTACCACACTCTCCTATAGAAACATTGAGTGCCCCGAGGCTCTATCACCTGTTACTCACAGGAGTGTAATAGCATCTTCTATAGGACAAACAGACCCAGCTCCACATTTTGGAAACACCTTTATAAACACAGTGTGACTTTCAGCAAGACATCTGATGGTTCTGAAATTCAGTTTCTTCATATACACTATGTCGACTTAACAGCCACTACAAAGGAAAGTAATAGGGTAATAAAAGTATAAAAAAAAACAGTGTTATTTTCTTTTCTTATGTACCTTATTTACTCATTTTCTCAAACATCACTGTTCAATTGTTTTTTGGATGGATTGTGTATTTTTAATTATATAATCACAACCTCACTACTGTGCCAGGGAAGCACTTTATAAATTCTAAGCTTCACAGAAAGGTTGGCCTGTTTCTATTTGTCTTTATACAATAATGATTGGATAGAACTGAAAGAGTGAGTCAAGCAGAGTAAGTTAATTATGTTAAGATATACTGCTGGATTTACAAGAGCTAGAACTCCCTTTTTCCATGTGTTATAGTATTTTGTTCTCTCTGGAGGAGTGAAATTTTAAGAAAATGAATGCATATAATTCAAATATAAGTAATAACAGTTAGAGTACAATAACTCTTAAAGCACTATGTAAACAAAAATTATATTACATAATTCCAAAAGCCATCTAAATATGTTCTTCTATATTCTGTCTCATTCAACATACAGCAGCTAAGCAAGTGTGTAAAAGGAAAACTCAAATTATCTCATACCCCTACTCAAAATTTATTAGCAGCACCCCTCTGGCTCTCAAATAAAGGTCATGCCTCTTAGCCTGGCATTTGGAACTCTCCTACTTCTAAAGGTTTATCATCAGTATTCATGAATACAAATGACAAGGGCTCCAGGCAAACTGTATAACTTCTTAAAATAGTAATCAAATTAGGAAGTAATGTGTTTACAATAAGTTAACAACACACCACAAAATTCACAATAGTTAATGTAATCATTTTCTCTTACCTTTTACTACCTGCTCAGTGTTAATGACCTTGTGATTGTCCTACCACAAGAATTTATGCCCCAAGAAAGATATGACAGCACATACATAAACATAGCAGAGTTTAGTATCTCTGCACTTTGTCCTTGTAAATTCCAAGATAATAAATAGCTGGGCTAGGGTATAGAGATAGATAAGGACAGCAGAGACATAAATGATATAGAGACATATATATATATACATACATTAGTATGTGCATGCAAACATATACATATTACATATACATATGTAATATATTAGGCTTTGTTCACAGGATCTCAGGTTTGGCACTCAACTATGTGAGCAACACCTCCAGTCCTTCCGCACATGCTAGTTATTTTAGAGATGGAGTCTAGCAAACATGATTTCTTGGGCTGGCTTCAATCAATGATCCTCCAAATATTAGTCTGCAGAGTAGCTAGGAATACAGGCATAGACTACTGTTGCCTAGTTCAAGATAACTTTTTATATAAGATATTTAGAATGTGGGTTTTTCACTTTTCAAAATGTCAGTGATTGCTTTGTTATGGAAAGAAGTTCCAAGTCATTGGTCTTTATTACATGAAATATAGAAGTAAAATAAAATTAACCAGCTGAAATACTCAAACAAAAACAAGTAGAATTAAAATGAGAAATAACAATTATCCTAATTAGAGGCTTCACGAACATCCTTCTTATAATAATTGATAGTTTAATCAAGGTCAAATCCAGTAAAGATACACATGACATAAAAAACATTTTCTCTGGCCAACACTGTTGGCTCATGCCTGTAATCCTAACTACTCAATTGGCTCAGATCTGAATATTGTGGTTTGGAGCCAGCTTAGTCAAGAAAATCTCTAATCAATTACCAAAAATCTGGCAGTGGAGCTGTGGCTCAAGTAGTAGAGCACTAGCCTTCAGCAGAGTAGCCCAGAGACATCACTCAAGCCCTAAACTCAAGCCCCTAGACTGGCACACACAAACACACTCTCTCTTTCTCCTTCTCTGTTCCTCTCTTCCCCCCCCACACACACACCATTATTATCAACAAATAACTTCATTGGCATATTTCAGATATTCCATCTGGCAACAACAAAATGTAGAGCCCTCTCGAGCTCTAATGGAATATCTATCCAGCAGAGATCCCATTCTACATCTCAACAAAAGTTTGAAAGTGGAAGTCATAAAAACTTCGTTCATGCATGACAATGAAATTAAATGAAGTAGTGCGTCACGGGCGGGCTGGCAGTAGGCGGTGTGGAGGTGGACGCTTCCAGAAGTCTGTCCAATGGGGCGTCAAGGATGGTCTTCAGGTGATGAGCTGAGGGCACAGCGGTGAAGTCATCAAGTATTTCCTGGAGATTGATGGAAACAGAAACCAAAACACTTCCCCTGGAGAACGCATCCATCCTTTCAGAGGGCTCTCTACAGGAAGGGCACCGATTATGGATTGGCAACCTGGACCCCAAAACCACAGAATACCACCTCCTCAATAAGTTTGGCAAGGTCAAACAGTTTGACTTCCTCTTCCACAAGTCAGGCGCTTTGGAGGGGCAGCCTCGGGGGAACTGTTCTGTTAACTTTGAAACTAAGCAGGAAGCAGAACAAGCCATCCAATGTCTCAATGGCAAGCTGGCACTGTCTAAGAAGCTGGTGGTACAATGGGCACATGCTCAAGTAAAGTGATATGATCACAACAAAAACTGCCAAGATCCTTCCAATCAGTCTTGAGCCGTCCTCAAGCACTGAGCCAACTCAGTCTAACCTCAGTGTCACTGCAAAGGTCAAAGCCATTGAAGCAAAGCTGAAGATGATGGCAGAAAATCTTGATGCAGCGTACCCAGCAGAACCTGTCTATTCCTACTTTAAGCCACCAGATAAAAAAAGGACTACTCCATATTCCAGAACAGCTTTGAAATCTCGAAAATGATGGTTATGAATTATTGTAGCAGCAAAAGAAAAATTGATCTCCACACCTAAGCTCCTTTGCCTTTGTACTTTGTAGATGTAAGCGGTACTGTCCAACAGAGCACAATCACATGTTAGAATTTGGTAATACAACGTTTTTGGTTGTTCCTGATATGTCTTCCCTAAACAATACGTGGAATTGAGTATCATCCAGAATAAATAGGATGATGTCCAAAACTGTGATTTGAACACTGAGATGCTCTAGTTGGCTGGGTTTGCTTGAATTTTTAACTCCAGAAATACAATGTGCCAGAGAGAAAGCCAAACTTATAATCAGGAGAACAAAATTATTAAGTCCATTAAAAAAAAAAAAAAAACAGGGCATTTTCCTGGGCACATCTTTGCAACATAAAAAGCAAAAAAAAAAAAAAAATAACATGAGAGGCAGATTTTTAAATCATAACTAGAACTACTGGAGAATTTACAAAGGCAGTCTTTCCAACTGGACTGAAAAAATAGAATTATTGGCCATTTGTAGTAATCTGTTTAAGACTTATGCTTGTAAGTTTCAAAATCCCAATTAGGAAAACATGGTGTGTATATCTTAAAATTGTTTATGTCAACAAACTGGATTCCAGTTTAACATTTTTTTACTACAACAAACATTCTATTTAGAAACCCAGCTTTTACTCTCTAGTGATCATTTTTAAGAATCTAAATTATCCTACCTTCTCTAATACCAAATATTACTACCACAGGACTTTTGAAAGTTGCAGTAATTGCATGAGATTGTTTTTATAGCATGAGATTTCTCTGTTTGGAACTGTATCATGGCTGATCTAAATAGAAAAGCCAACATTCTTGGAAAGCCTAAACTTTGCTGTATAAGTCACCATCAAGCATGGTTATGGGAATTAGTCTACTCTTTGTTCCACTGTTTATATGCTTCCCCCTCCCATCCTCAAATCAGATAAACTTACATATAAGATAAAAGGTACACAAGTTTCTGTTTTGTTGAATGTTGTATGACAATTTAAGCATTCCGACTGCATGGTATTTCATGGTTCACCTACACTAGATCACAATGTAAATAAACCTTTCTTTAAAATATGGACCAGTGTGGGAGAATGATTCTCTGACCTGTGGTGGACTCAGCCTAGGCACTGATTTTCCAAAGCCTTGTTAACACACTAAAAGGGAATTTGTTTTGATGCCAGAAAAAAAAACCATTTGGTCATTAGATTATCCTCCCCTGATTAGAGAGTTTCTGGGGAGACTTGTTTACCCAGCTGCTCTGGGAAGGGTTTTTACAGTATGTAGGGAAGTTTATTGTTAAGATAGTTAGCATAAGGGTAAATAGTAGCTAGGGGATAATTGTAGCCTTGCCTGGACCAGTCTGATCCTTTGATATATTGTTAAATGTAGCCATGCTTTGATATGTATATTTTTTTGTTTGAACTGTACTCGTGAAGTTCTAAGCTGCTGTCTTATGACCCACACTGATGTCTTATGAGATCCTATTCCTAAAACAGTATATAAGTCCCGGCCCTTCTAAAAATAAATGTGCATTGGTTCATTCGTCTTTGTATCCCCCGTGTACTGATTTTTATCGTTTCAGTTCCTGGGTTCAAGCCCCCATGAGGGCACTGATACCCACTAGACACTACATTGGAAATGAACTACACAACTTGGAAAGAGGGGCATTGGGAAGGAAAAAAAACTGGGAGAAAATTGAGGGAGGGAGTGACACTGTTCAAAAAGAAATGTATTCAATATATGACTGTACTCAATATATGAATGTTCTTCACCTTTACAATAATTTTTTTTAAGATATGATGTTTTTGAGCTCTAAGTACATTTAGAAATGAGGCCCTTGTCTATTGTATGGCTAGTGAAATTCTTCTCCCAATCTGCGGGCTTTTTATTTATCTTGCTAGATATGTCCTTTGCCATGCAGAAGCTCTGCAGTTTCATGCAATCCCATCTGTCCAAACTTTATTTGATATATTGTGTTTTTGAGTCTTTGTTGAGAAAGTTTTGATGTGTGCCAAAGTGCCCCAATGTTTTTCCTATTCCTTCCTGTAATGTTCACAGGGTATCTGCTTTTACCTCGATGTATTTGATTCATTTGGAATTGATTCTGGTGCAAGGTGATATATAAGGATCTAACTTTAGTTTTCTACAGGTGTTTAATGAATTCTTTCAGGCTATATTTTTTTCATCCTATGTTTTTGGCTCACTTGTCAAAGATTAAGTGGCCATAGGTCTGCGGGTTCATTTCTGGGTCTTCAGTTCTATTCCACTGGTCCTCAGGCCCGTTCTTGTGCCAGTATCAAGCTGTTTTTATTACTACACCTTTGTAATAGGTTTTAAAGTTTGGTATTGATATTCCCCCAATGCTGTTCTTTTTTTTGTCAAAGTGATGTACAGACGGGCTACAGTTTCATACCTAAGGTAGTGAGTACATTTCTTATATAACTTGTTACCTCCTCCCTCATTTCCCCCCTCCCCTTTTCCCTCTTACCCCCATGAGTTGTTCAATTGGTTTACACCAAATGGTTTTGTAAGTATTGCTTTGGAGTCATTTGTCTTTTTATCCTTTGTCTCTCAATTTTGATATTCCCTTTCCCTTCCCTAGTTCTAATACAATTGTATACAATATCTAGGGTACTTAGATGAGATACAGTGATGGTGCAGGCACAACCACAGGAAGGGGATACAAGAGGAACAACAAAAAAGAAAGATACGTTTTCACATGTCCAGAGCTGTTTTTAAGCACCCCCCAAAACAAATCATCAAAGAAGCAACTACCCCATTAATAAATGGGCTAAAGACTTAAAGAGAGACTTCTCTGAAGAGGAAATAATAATGGCCAATTAACACCTGAAGAAATGCTCAACATCTCTGGTCAAAAAAGAAATATAAATCAAAAGAACATTGAGATTCCACCTCACACTAGTAAGGAATGGCCATTATCAAGAAATCTAATAATAACAGATACTGGCAGGGATGTAGTAGCCAAAAGGAACCACAAGTACATTGTTGGTGGGAGTATAAATTCGTTCAACCACTCTGGAAAGCAGTATGGAGGATTCTCAAAAGCTTAAACATAGAGCTCCCCTATGACCCAGAAATCACACTCCGGGCATTTACCAAAAGGATCACAAATAAGACCATACTAAAGCTACCAGAACAACCATGTTCATTGTGGTATTGTTTACCATAGCTAAGATAGGGAACCAAGTCAGATGCCATTCAGTAGATGAATGGATCAAGAAATTTTGGTATATATACACAATGGAATTCTATGCTTCTATCAGAAAGAATGACATTGCCCCATTCATTAGAAAATGGAGGGCTGGGGATATGGCCTAGTAGCAAGAGTGCATGCCTCGTATAAATGAGGCCCTGGGTTCAATTCCCCAGCACCACATATAGAGAAAATGGCCAGAAGTGGCACTGTGGCTCAAGTGGCAGAGTGCTAGCCTTGAGCAAAAAGAAGCCAGGGACAGTGCTCAGGCCCTGAGTCCAAGCCCCAGGACTGACCAAAAAAAAAAAAAAAAAAAATGGAAAGACTTGGAAAAAAATCATGCTGAGTCAGACACAAAGAAACATAGAATTCATGATTTCCCTCATCAGTAACAACTGGTATATGAGTAGGATAGTCCTACCAGATGATTGCAATAGCTTAATAGTGAAATGCTCAAGTTCGGATTGCCCGAAAGACCACCAGAGACCAACTCCAATGCAAGCAGTATAAAGGGCATTTATTTCGAGCTAGCTCCGTCCTCTGTGCACTCAGCACGCTGGTGACGCTGACAGGCCTTGAGCCTAGGGCTTCCAGCTGTTTTATACATTCTTTGGGGAAGGCATGGACTTAGCATACATCATAGCATCTTTTAAAAAATCAACACACACCGCGGGAAAATTACAAAATAATTCTAAAGCATGTTTGGCGCATTTGGTGGCGGGAAGGAATCTGGAAAGGGTCATTGGTCAGATCAAGGGACCGACGCATTTAAAATTGGTTGGTTAAGCCATAGGGGTGTAGCAAGGGGGATGTGTGCACAGCTGCAGGGTTTTGATTAGATATTGGAAATTGCACTCACAGTTGGATACTGGAAATCCCTCTCACAAATACTGGAAATCACACTCACGATTAGATACTGAAAATCCCACTCATAATTACTGAAAATCACACTCACGTTTGGATATGGTCTTTACCGGGAAGCGAGGGGTAGGGGGTAGGACTTACGGTAAGGTCAGTCAGGTACAGAATGGGGTCTTAGTACAATATGGAGTTACTCTGGTCCTTCACTGTGGCTCTACAGTAGCAATGTGCATATGATCATATAAGATCAAACTAAGCGAAATGAACTGTAAGAAATGGAAACAAGGGGTTGGGAATATGGCCTAGTGGTAGAGTCCTAGCCTCATATACATGAAGCCCTGGGTTTGATTCCTCAGCACCATATACACAGAAAAAGACAGAAGTGGCACTGTGGCTCAAGTGGTAAAGTGCTATGCTTGAGCAAAAATAAACCAGGGACAGTGTGTGCTCATAACCTGAGTTCAAGACCCATGACTGGCAAAAAGAAAAAGAAATGGAAACAAGAGGTTCTTCATTGTTGTTATTTTTAATGTACTATGATATGATTTCTTTTTTCATTGTTTTTCTTTCCTATGATTTATCCTTTTGTCATTGTATTTGATTTTGCTACCCTGGGTATTGTGTATATGTTTATCTGAATTAGGGAAGGGAGAAGAACATCAAAACAGTGAGACAAAGGACAAAGGATGAAGCAACACAACAATGAAATTCACAAGACAATATGTTGGAGATTAACTGTACAACTTTGGGGGGATAGTTGAAGAGGAGGAAAAATAGGAGAAAAATGAGGTAGATTTTGTCAAGAAATATACTCACTACCTTATGAATATAACCATAAGCCCTCTGTACATAACATTTACAATAAGATTAAAAAAATAAAAAGGATGTTTATCCACTCAATCAAATGGACCACAATTGTATTCGAGTGGCCTTTCACAGAATGTGTCTGTTCAAATGCCCAAAAGAGTACAGTCAAGTGCAGCACAAAGGATGCATAAGACAGCACAACAATCCCACGTTAGAATATACAGGTAGGCACAAGTTGTTTATATTTGGACCCAAATGTGATCTGCAGGTGGTACTGATGTGTCAGTGTGCTTCCAGTTATGACACATGTTCTCAGATGCTGGTATGCTGGTCTTATGTTGGCTGTTTCTCTGTGGGTTTTGAATGAAGGGGCAGGAGATATATGAGTTATCTGTATTCAACTATGCTATGTACCGGAAGGCACTCCAAAAAGAGCCTATAGAAAAATCATGGTCAAACACATAGATGCCACAATGATGTAATATTTCCTTGTTAAGCTAGTAAGAAGGAATTAGGCCCTAGTTTTATGTATTGACATCAGCAAATAAAGTCAATTAACTCTTTTGATCATTTTATCCCATTACTGGGGCTTGAACTCAGAGCCTCACATTTTTGTTAGCATTTTCACTCAGTGTCAGTATTCTACCATTAGAGCAACACCTTCTACTTTCATTTTTTTTGCAGTTATCATTGAAAGCCTTTCAGATTTATTGCCTTGGGCTGGCTTCAAACTATGATCCTCAGACCTGAGGCTTCTGAACAGCTAGGATTACAAACTTGAGCCTAGCCTCTAAAACAATGTATTTCTACCTTTCATGTCCCCAGTAGAAAGAAAGGAAAGGATACTGGGGACCCATGGATTCTAATTTTCAGGCTTACTTATTCTAGTAAAAGTAACTTTGGGGGGGGAGAAGAAGGAAAAATGAGAGAGGAGGTAACAAGTTGGATAAGAAATGTCAGCACTCCCTTACATATGAAACTGTAACCCTTCTGTGCATCACTTTGACAATAAAGAAATAAATAACTTTTTAAAAAGTAACTTTGTTGTCATTCCTTTTATGTTACAGAAACTAGGAAGTAGGAATCACAGACAGTGATGTTCCAAGAAGAAATGAAAAAAACATACCAGTGTCCATGCCTCCACACTTAAATAAAAGCTTGAAGGATTTCTGAAGTAAGATGATGTCCTGAAGTTTTATGACTTTGAATTGTTTTAGCAATATTTAATTATTTAACAATATTTAATATTTCAAAAGACATCAGTGTTTCTATAAATAATTTTGTAAAAACACTGCCACAAAAAATATGCTTTCATTGGCTTTCATATAAGCTGATCTATTGTATAAAAGGACTTATAGCAGTATGAGAACCAAGGAAATAGAAGACCCAAAAAGAACTTCCAGACCCATAGTCGTCTAATAGTGGAAAAGGGAGCCAAAAACACAGGATGGAAGGAAAAAAACCTCTTCAAAACATAGTACTGACAAAGGTGGCTATCCACATGTGGGATACTGAAGCTAGATTTTAATTTTTTTTGGTTGATCATGGGGCTTAGACACTGTCCCTGAGCTCCTTTGCTCAAGGCTAGCAATCATTCACTTTGAGCCACAGCACCACAGCTTTCTGGTGGTTAATTGAAGATAAGAATTTCACTGACTTTCCTGACTGGGCTGACTTCAAACTATGATCCTCAGATCTCAGCTCCCTGCATAGCTAGGATTGCAGGTAAAATCCTTCACCCACTGAAACTAAACTCTTCTAGATCGTCTCGCACCAGAATCAATTCAAAAGGCATCAAAGACATCACTGTAAGGCCAAAAACAAAGAAAGTATTACAGGAAGAGGTAAGGGCAGCAACAGGGCTCCTAGGCACAGGTTGAAACTTCCTAAGACCCAGAATCGAAACAAATTTTAGAAAAAGACTGGATAAATGGGACTGCATCAAACGAAGTGTCTACATGGCAAAGGATGACATGACTTACATGATAAATAGAAAACCCATGGTATGCGAGAAGATTTCTACGACCTGAAATATAATCACCTGAAATATAGTAATCACAGAACTTTATAATCATGCTAGCACAAAAGCAGTAATCACACAAGCAGGGATTCTTTACCTGTTTCCTTGATACAATGACAAATGCAACAGATGAGGGCTAGAAATAAAATCAGATACCCCGAAAATACTACAAGAAGGAATAGGAGAAACTCTAGGATTCCTTGGCACTAGAAGAAACTTCCTCAATAAAGGTCCAGAAACACAACAAATAAAAGAAAGTTTGGACAAGTGGGACTGTATCAAACTGCAGAGCTTCTGCAGGGCAGAGGACATAACTTCCAAGATAAATAGAAAGCCCACAGATTGGTAAAAGATCTTTAAAACGGACAAAGGCCTGATATCTAAAATATACACAGAACTCAAAAAATTAAATTCCTCCAAAAACAAACAAAGAATTAACAGCCCTCTCAACAAATGGGCTAAAGACCAAAAAAGAAACTTCTCTGAAGAGGAAATGAGAATGGCCAAGAGTCACATGAAAAAGTACTCTATATCACTGGCCATAAAAAAAATGCAAATCAAAGCAACACTGAGATTTTACCTCACCTCAGTAAGAATGTCCATTATCAGGAAATCCAATAATAACAAATGCTAGAGAGGATGTGGCCAAAAGGGAACCCTACTACATTGTTGGTGGGAATGAAAACTTGTTCATCCCCTCTGGAAAGCAGTGTGGAGGTTCCTAAGAAGGCAAACATAGAGCTCCCCTATGACCCAGCAGCCCCACTTTTGGGCATCTACCCAAAAGACTATAAACAAGACCACACTAAAGCCACCAGCACAACTATGTTCATTGCAGCACAATTTGTCATTGCTTAACCATGGAACCAAACTAGATGCCCCTCAGTAGACTATTGGATCAGGAAAATGTGGTACATATACACAATGGAATTCTACACCTCCATCAGAAGGAATGACACTGACCCATTAGTAAGGAAATGGAAGGACTTGGAAAAAATTATATTAAGTGAAGAAACCCAGACCCAAAGAAGCATAAACCCTATGGTGTCCCTCATAAGGAATAGCTAGTACAGGATTAGGCCAGTCATGGTAGAAGATTAAAATACCTCAATAGCTGCACCCATATGATCACATAAGATGATGCCAAATGAAATGAACTTCACATTACAGAGACAAGAGTTATACCACTGTTGTAAATATTATCATTATCCCATGTGAAACCGAACCTTTTGTATTTTTTATCATTTTTTCTTGTCTGTTTGCTCTATTGTTTTGTTCAGTTTTGTTTCTCTTGTATTCCCTTCCTGTGGTTGTACCCCCGCTACCACTGTATCTCATCTGAGTACCCTGGATACTGTTTATATGGGTATTAGAACAGGGGAAGGGAAAGGGAATACAAAAATCGAGAGAAAAAAAGGACAAAAACACAAACAATTCCAAAAGCAATACCTACTAAACCATTTGGTGTAAATCAACTGTACAATTCATGGGGAGAGGGTAAGGAGGAGAGGGGAGTTGGGCAAAAAATGAGGGAGGACGTAACAAGTTGAACAAGAAATGTATTCACTGCCTTACATATGAAGCTGTAACCCCTCTGTACCACACTTTGACAATAAAGAAAAAACTTTATTTTTTTTAAAAAAGACACCAAAAAATCCAGTGAAATACAGTAATCACAGTATTTTATAATCATGCTACCACAAAAGCAGTAATCACACAAACAGGAATACTTGGACAGGTTACTTGATACAGTGGCAAATTATGCCATTGCTGTACACAGATCGCTGAACACTTTACTCAGGGCCCAGTTAACTTGTGCTTCTGCCTTCATCCTTCAATTTCTAGCCACTAATTTAAGCCACAATCATAGAATAGATATTGTACTGTCTTCCCCCAAATGATGTTTGGTGTTAAAATTTCTATTTACACTCAAGAAGATGTCTAAAGTATGTCTGAACAAGTCTTCAGCAATTGAAAGTATTTATAGCAAGAACCACTGGATGTATTGGATAGTTTCAAGATTTAGGCTTTTCATAATTACCAGCAAAAACAGATAGTTTTCACATTTAGGATTAATTATCTGCTTATTACCTTTTATGTCTCTTAAACTCCATATATCCTATTCCTTTTTTTTGTGGTCCTAGGGCTTCAATTCAGGACCTGTCCCCACGCCTCTCTGTGTTCAAGGCTAGCACTCTACCACTTGAGCCACAGCACCACTTCCAGCTTTTTCTGCTTATGTAGTACTGAGGATTTGAACCTAGGGCTTCATGCATGCTAGGCAAGCACTCTACCACTAAGTCACATTCCTAGTCCCTATTCTATTCTTTTTGAGATAAAAATACCATAACTTGAATTTTCCAATCTTTTCAGGAAAATAATCACCATGCAAAAAGGAATTCTATTCTTTGTAAGAGATACCCATGAAAATAATTAGAAAAAAAGTACAATATTATTTGGGTTCATATAAGAAAGCATCTTCCTCAACACGTGGATTCCTTGAATTGTTTTTAAATCAGTGCTCCTTAACTATTTTAGCTATGTCAGAGGTAAACCTTCTGCAGTTAAGTGTACTATGACATCATCCTTTGAAGCACATACAATCTTCCCTTCAGGCAAGATCAGATCCTGGACAATCTTCTTTTTAGGTAAGTATGGTGATTACTGTCTGAATTTGTTCTTGGGAATTCCGTCAGTCCACTTAGTAACAACCCCTCCCCTCAAACTCTAATTCACTAGGTATAAACCACAAAATCATTACGGAATGATAACCTTTAGACTAAAGAAGTCCTGAATAATGGAGTTATAAGTGTTTCTGTGCTATGCTAATTAATAAACATAATTATATATTATATAATAAATATATATTAACCACTTCTATCTATGTTTGTTATACCCAACCCTTCTTTTTCTTTTATTTCTTTTACAAATTTTAATATATTCTGTTTTCATCCATGCTCATGATGATTATGATCATGCTCTTCCTTCTTTACTTTGACCCTCCTCCATCACTGATTCCCCCCCACCCTTAGTAACTCTGCTTGTGTGTGTGTGTGCGTGCACACGTGCGCATGTGTGCGCATGCACACATGTGCAGGTACTGGGGTGTAAACTCAGGGCTTGAATATTATCCTTGAGCTTTTGTGTTCAAAGCAGTAATCTACTACTTGAGTCACAGCTCGAGGGTGACCATAATCAAAGTACTTTATGTGCATGATGAAAATAAATAAATGTGAATATAGAAATAAATATATATAGCATATATTACTATATAATATATTTATATAGTGTATATAATATGAAGTCATTCTAAATAGTAGCTAAAGGGCATATGAAATGAAGGATTTAAGACCCTTGTCAGAATTCTAAATAGGATATTTTCCAGGACTATGCTAAATTTCAGCAATATGTACTCACTGCATTACATATGAATCTGTAACCCCTGTGTACCACACTTTGACAATAAAGAAAAAAGTATAATTAAAAAGAAAGCTTTGAATGAGGAAATAAGAGGAAGCAGGGACACTTAAACACTGACCTTTCCAACTTTCAATCATTAGCCTAAGCAGGAGATCCCATGAGAATCTTATTTCCATTTAACAACCAACCAAAGAGTCAGAAGTGGAGCTGTTGATCAAATGGTAGAACACTAGCCTTGAGCAAAAAATTCCATGAACAGTGCCTAGGTCTTCAGTTCAAGCCCCAGAACCAGCACACACACACACACACACACACACACACACACACACACACGGTATATGTATATATGTATATGTATGCATATATGTATATATAATATATGTATATATACATACACACATTGGAATATTATTCAGTTATAAAGAATAAAATTTTATCATTTGTGGAAAAATGGATGGAAGTGCAGATTATCATAGTAAGCAAAATACTGCTGTTATGCCCAAGTCCTCGCAAACCACCAAGAGACCACCGAGAGCCAGACGTTCCGAAATGCAAAAGCAAGGCAAGGCTTTATTAGACGAGCTGCAGCCCGGACCTCGTCCTACACACCGACACAGCGGAGGTTAGGAGGAAGGCCACGAGCAGAGTTTTACATGGGTATTCAAAGGAAAAAATCACAAAGTTACATAAACCAGGTGCAAGCAGGGTTGGGGAGCAAGGAAAAATCTGATTGGCTCGGGGCTAGGGGCTTCTAAAATTTGATCAAAGGACATTCCACACTTCTATAATTGGTCGGCAGACATTCCAAGGCAGTCAGTGTGACCGGAATGTTCCCAAACCAGTTGGGCCATCTGGGAAATGGGTTTTATGACCTATTGGTTTCGGCGTAAACATCCACACAAACAACTTTATTCCTGGAATCTGTACAATGCCTGGCTAGTTTCACCATAAACAAGTTATTTCCCAAGTTTTATGTATGTGTTGGGTCATTCCTAGCTTAACACAAACAACAAGATGGTTGCTATTTCTTTTAAGATGGAGTTGTCTTAGTCCTTCACTGCTAGAGACAAATATTACTTATTTTCACTCAGGCAGGATGTATATATAGAATAAAATAAAAGCAGAACTCCTGATGGGTAACAGTAGCTCATGCCTGTAATCCTAGATACACAGGAAGCTTAGATCAAAGGATCTCAAGAAAGTCTGTGAATCTCTTTTCTCCAATTAAGCACCAAAAATAAATCTAAAAATAGAGCTGTGGTTCAAGTAGTAGAACACTAGTTGTGAGCACAAAAGCTCAGGGATAGTGTTCAAGATCTGAACACTAAGCCCTAGGACCTGCACAGAAAAAAACAGAACAGAACTACTCAGAGTAAGGGATGAATCAGCGACATGGAGGAGGGCTAAAGGAAAGGGAGAAGAGAGTGATCATAACCTAAATAAATTATGTGCCTGGAGAAAATAAGAACATATTTGTTTTTTAAAAGTTGTACAAAAAAAAAAGGAAAGAGTAAAAGAAAAAGAAAAAGGCCAAAAGGGAACCCTACTTCATTGTTGTTGAAAATGTAAACTGGTTCAGCTACTATGGAAAGCAGAATGGAGATTCCTCAGAAGGCAAAACATAACACCCCCCCCCCCCTTGAGCAACAAGCCCCACTTTTGGGCATCTACACAAAAGACCACAAACAAGAACATACCAAAGCCACCAGCACAACAATGTTCATCGCAGCACAATTTATCATTGCTAAAGTATGGAACCAACCCAGATGCCCCTCAGTAGATGAATGGATCAGGAAAATGTGGTACATATGCACAATGGAATTTTATGCCTCTATCAGAAAGAATGACATTGCCCCATTCATAAGGAAATGGAAGAACTTGGAAAAAATTACATTAAGTGAAGTGAGCCAAACCCAAAGAAACATGGATTCTATGGTTTCCCTCATAGGGAATAATTAGCATAGGCTTAGGCTAGTCACAGCAGAGGATCACAGGAGCCCAATAGCTATGTCTTTATGAACGCATAAGATGATGCTAAGTGAAATGAACTCCATGTTATTGAAACTAGTGTTATATCACTGTTGTAATTACTTTCAACGTGCCATATGAAACCATAGCTTCTTTTATTGATAATCCTCTTGTATCCCTTCCTGTGGTTGTACCCGCGCTATCACTGTATCTCATCTGAATACACTGGATACTATGTATACTGGTATTAGAACTAGGGAAGTGAAAGGGAATATCAAAATCGAGAGACAAAGGATAAAAAGACAAACGACTACAAAAGCAATACTTGCAAAACTGTTTGGTGTAAACCAACTGAACAATTCATGGGTGCAGAGAGAAAGGGGAAGGGGGGAGGGTAGAATGAGGGAGGAGGTAACAAATAGTACAAGAAATGTACCCAAGGCTTAACGTGTGAAACTGTAACCTCTCTGTACATCACTTTGACAATAAATAAGAAAATAATAATAAATAATATAAATAAATAAATAAAAGTTGTATAAAAAAGAAAAAGAAGGCTTGGGGATAAGAAAGATTGACAACGGTGCTTAACATAATCAAAGTACATACTTGCATACATGAAAACATTACCATGAAGTGCCTTGTATGACTAATTTTGTAATGCAGTTTGTTCCAAATGAATGTTTAATCTAGTTTTATAACTTATTGTGAATTAGTCTTGTCTCTTCCAATTTTCCTCAGTAATATGAATCAGTATTATTATTATTATATTATCACTGACAAAATTAAATCAGAGGTTACATGAAGAAGTGTGTGATAAGATTTAGAATATTTTCCATTTTGAATATTCAGAGCTTTATTTTGAGCACTAAATTTCTCATTGTTCCTTAGTTCCCTCAAATCCTGGTGTCTTATTTGTGACACAGATGTTGAATACATATACATATGAGTTAGTCTTAAAATGATAGTGATGAAATGTGACTTTCAATTTGTTTATTTCCTGTCTTTGGTAATTTCTCATACATATAGCATTTAGCACCAATCTACTGAGAAGAATGGGAGCAAAGAAAACTTGCTCTTTGGCAGTTAAGAAATGTTGACTGAGCACCATTTGATCCAACTTCTTTGATGTTGCTAAACCAACATCAGTATATTCATACTTGCTTGCTTTGTCGCTTTTCACATTTTATGTCTTTATACACAAAATAGAAACTCAATAATACTACTGAAGACTGAATGAATACGCTAACTTCCTTGGTCCTACATCAATATGTCTTTCCTGAGTCAAGTGTTTACTAAATATAACTTTACATTTTTTAATATGAGGACCTATATGTATTGTTCAAACACAAGCTCAGTACCTCTAGTTAGCAATACAGAGAGGATTTTTAGTGGGATTAAAAAATACTATTTGCTAGCAAAATAGTATCTAAACAAGTATCCAGAAAAAATGAAAAGTGCTTATTTTTATGGGAGAAGGAAAATTAAGCTGAACATGTATTGTAAAGTAAACAGAAGATTCCAGTCTAACTGTAATGATAAGTAATAATATAGAATATTTATAATTTATTGTAGTATGGCTTATATGCCATAAAATTAACCTTTGAAGGTATCTAAGTATGCAAGTATCAACACATTCCATTTGGTTTTTTTTTCCATTTGTAATGTATTTTCTCTCTTTTTTTCCCTTTATTGTCAAAGTGAATTACAGAGGGGTTGCATTTTCATATGTAAGGCAGTGAGTACATTTCTTATTCAACTTTTACCTCCTCCCTCATCCCTGCCCCCCACCTTTCCCCTCCCCCTTCCCCTCTCTCCCCATGAGTTGTCCAGTTGTTTTATAACATTTCCATTATTCCTCCAAATTCTTCCCCTCCTTTTTGTAATCAGTTGTGTCACCTGTCCTTGGTGAGTAGAGTTCTGATTTCTGTATTTATATATTTAAATTTTCTGATCATTTCATATGACAAATTCATAGACATTAGATGTTTCCATTAATGTTTGACTTATTTTATTTTAGATACTGCTTCTGAAATTCATTCATGCTTTAGCATATATCAAAACGTCAACTATTTATTGTTAAATATTTCATGGTTGAATATACTACATTTTTGCCCATTCTCTAGCTGGACACTGAATTGTTCTAAGTATTTACCTATGTAGTAACATTTATGAGCAATTTTCTAACAATATATCTTCATTTATCTTGGTAGGTACCTAGATAGAAATATTGAGTTCTATCGTAAGACTGTGAGTAACTTTTTTTTTGCCAGTCCTGGGCCTTGGGCTCAGGGCTTGAGCACTGTCCCTGGCTTCTTTTGCCCAAGGCTAGCACTCTGCCACTTGAGCCACAGCACCACCTCTGGCCATTTTCTATATATGTGGTGCTGGGGAATCGAACCTAGGGCTTCATGTATAGGAGGTGAGCGCTCTACCACTAGGCCATATTCCCAGCCCAACTTTTTAAAGTTCTGTCTAACTGATCTCTAAATGGCCTGCCCTAGTATACATACTCACTAGTAATATATGCTTTCTGAAGTTTCCCACATCATTCTTGACAGATATAAAAGCCATTTTCATAACAGTTATCCTATTACATATAAAACTATATCTCATTGTGATTTTGATTTGCATCACATTAATGACTGGTCTGATTCCCTCACTGTCTCCTCACCGCCTCCCCCTCTCAACCTTTATCTACTTTGTCTCTCTGGTTCCCTGTTTTTGCTTTGGCAGTATAAACTCTGGGCCTTGTTTTCACCCACTTTATTTCTTATCAAGGAAAATCTTACCCATTTCATCTGCTATCTCCTTGTCCCCACCTCATAATTCATGCTAGAAATCTAGTTCTTGTTTTCTTCAACCTTATAGAATCAAACCAGTAATCAAGTGCGTGTGTGCACACATGTCTTAAGGTACTTGAAGTCAGGGCGAGAAATGGAAGAGAAGAGAGTGTGGAAAAGAAAGGTAGGATGGAAGAGAAGGGAGAAAAGGTCTATATTTCATTTTTTTAAAGATTTAGTACTCAACACTGGATACTGTATATACTGGTATTAGAAGTAGGGAAGTGAAAGGGAATATCAAAATCGAACAAAGGATGAAAACACAAACGACTCCAAAAGCAATACTTGCAAAACCATTTGGTGTAAACCAACTGAACAACTCATGGGGGGAGAGGGAAGGGGGAGGGGTAGAGGGGAATGAGGGAGGAGGTAACAAACAGTACAAGAAATGTACCCAAGGCCTAACGTATGTAACTGTAACCTCTCTGTACATCACTTTGACAATAAATAAGAAAAAAAATTAACAAAAAAATGTAGTACTCAAACTTAATATATTTTTATACTCCTAGAATGGAAGGGGAAAACCTGTTCCTATTAAATTAAATGTGCATTGGTGAAACCAAGCATAGTTCTGTGTACTGAAAGGACATAAATGAGTTCCAGAAAGGTCTACTTCACTAATTTATTGAATGTTGAGCTCTCTTGTGCTTCTGTCATGTTCTACTCTGTATTTACTACTGTGAGCAAAACAGAAAAAAAAGTGAAAGCATAAACATATACTCTGGTACAAACCTAAGTCTTTAATTTCATCATCAAGAATGTGGAATCTGGGTGAGGACATAGAAAGTAAATCAGCAAATCACAAATAGTGGTTCGATGAGGTAAGATAAAGTCTTGTGTTCACAAGAAATACACTTAGTCTTGACACAGTTACCTAGAAAGAATTCCTGAAAAGCATGATTGACTTCTATGAACAAAAAGATAAGGAGGAATTATCCAAAAAATAGAATCACAGTGGGAAGGCATATCTTGGGAAGAACAGAGATCACATTTAGAGCAATAAACAGTATAATTCAACCCAAAGATTAAATGCAGAGATGTATATGGACATTGTGTGTGTGTGTGTGTTACATAACCTAGAGGAAAGGGGGGAAGAAAAAGAGGGACAGAGAAACAGAGACAGACAGAAGAAATAGGGAGAGAAAAGTTCAAAAGTGAAGCCAAGACCAGGTCTTAGAGAATGCTTCTCTTACATTTTAGGATTTTATCCTGAGAGTAGGAAAGAAATGATGAGGAACTTTGAATACTAAAACAATACAAGTGATATGTTTCAGATAGCTTAAAACCTTGAAGAGAATATATACATGCAAACAAAAAGCACAGCATATGTAATGACACACTACAGTCATGTTCATGGTACAGAAGGAGCATACAGAATAGGTAACTATTCTCCTCTTGGGGGAAGTGAAAAAGATTCAATAAAGGCAGACAGTCAAGAAAAATTTCCTAGGAAAAATATCAAGTGAGCTAAGTTTTGAATCATAAAATAAGTTTATATGCAATAAGAGACTACTATAAACAAAAGCACTGAGTATAAAATTTAAAAAATCTGTATAGCAGTGACCAGTTGCTGGAGAGAAAAATATGAATAGGGTTGCGATAGCAAATGAGACCAGAAATAAACAAATGTCTGGTAATAGAAGTCTTTGCTTGGATGCTGGCTAAAGAAACTGATCTTTTTTCTGAAGGTACTAAAAAAAAAAATGGTTCCAAGTTTTTTTTTCAAGATCTGATTCAAATAAAAAATAAAATGCCACTTTTCTTTCTTATCTTTTTAATTTTAATTTCCCAATTCATCATTCCCACTTAATGCTATCCTATTATAAGAAGAAATGCTGGAAAAGTACAGAAAAAACACAACTTTATACTAAACCCAAGTCTCACCTGTCAATTTTACTCTTGGTGCCTTCTATAAACATATATGATACTTCATATTGCTTTTGCTTCTGCATTAAGAAAGTTTAACTTACGGAGTTCATAGACCTGAACTCCCAAAGTATGAAAACAATTGACCAGATGTAAAGATACTGTTATAACATCTCTGTACTACTGAATTTGTCTTCTTGATTTCTGACTTGCCTTTCCGTAATCTGTTCTAACAATGTGATCATTTGAGAGCACGAATTAGCTGTCACTTTGCTATTCAAAATCCTCCAGAGATGTTGCAATAGCTAAAATAGAGAGTCTTTACTGTGACCTCCAAAGTCATCCATGATTTCACCCAAGTCTAGCTTCTCAGCATCCTACAATCATCTCCTTATTGCTATTTCTCAAAAACTTCAGTGTTCTGATTTCAAGATGTTTGTATTTTCTATTCCCCCGCTCTGATTATTCTATCCCATTCCTTGCTTTGGTTATTATTCATTTAATCCTCTTGCTCAAGCATAGCCACCTCACAGGTCTTCTTTGCCCATCTCATCTTACAAATAGCACACTGTAACACTGCTTTCCTGACATTGCCCAACTACTTTTCTATTAATTTTGGTTGTTTGGGTCATAATCACTAGAAATTGGATCACTAACTAATTTTTTCCTTGTTAAGTTTCTACATTCTGTTCTAAGATCATTGAGTGCAGGAATGTGGTTCTCCTTTGATAAGATGAAAGAATAAATGAATGAAGTAGGTAGAGAGAGATCACACTAAAATTTGCTGTAAGTCAGATTTCTTAAAGCAGAAATGAGTTTTCCCAGAGAGATTTGTACAATTCTCAGAACTTGGTAATTTCTAGACTTTTTCTCTCTATCTCAAATACCATTACCAATATAAGCAAGTAAAGTACAATTTATTTCATAATGCCAAGTGAAAAAAATTGATTCAGCAAGTTGGGAAAAGAAAGAAAACTCCAAAATAAGGAAAGTATCACTTAGAAAGGGACCATATTGAAGAAATTGTTTTAACATATATTTGAAAGTACCTGCCATGTTACATCACAAATTGGTTTCATGAAGGTAGCTCATTGATGATGCCATCTAATCATTGTTATTTCATTCATTGGTAAATAATAAGTTTTATTTTTATCAATTCAGTCTATTTATTATACATACAAACAAGGTTCATTGAATCAATAATTTGTTTTCTTTAAACATTCTTAAACATCCATGGGCATTTTTCATCATAATTCCTAGATAACAGCTTTAAAAACATGATTTGAGCATATGTGTTAACATGGTGATTAGTTCTGAATTTCATGAATTTGATGTAATTAAATGGTAGCATTAACAAGAACTGAGTTTCTTTACAACTACATATAGACATTTCCATCAGATGCAGCAACACAGTTCAATCCAGCCAACAAAGTTCCAAGCTTCTTTTTACTCTTGTTTGCTACCAATTGTAGTTATTCAATTAATTGTTTTTCCAATAGACAGTGTAAATGTCTTAAATATCATACCCTCACTTTCAAAATCCTACACACACACACACACACACACACACACACGTAGTTGATGTATTTTGTCTTTCTCGTGGGGGTTAGGGGTTCTGTGCGCACATGCCGGCACAGGGGCTTGTTGTTTTGTTTTGTGTTTTCTCAAAGTTGGCACTTTACCACTTAAATCATACCTACATCCCCAGGTTTCTCCTTATTAATTAAAGATAAGACTCTCACAGATTTGTCTACCCTGATTGGCTTAAATCTGCAGTAATCAGATCTCAGCCTTCTGAGTAGCTGTGATTATAGTTATGAGCCATCTTTACCTAGCTATCTTTTTTTCTATTCAAATCATTGCTCCACAACTTATTGATTTTCCTCAATTTCTCCGCCTCTTATCAAGGCTTCTGAAGCAATATTTGTACTTCATAAGACCAACTTTATCTCATTGCTAAATGAAGTACATTAATAAATCTAACTTTATTTCCAATTATTGGGTCTTTAGAATCTTATTCATATCTTTAAAATGTATTTCAAATGTCACTTTCTTCATAATTTCTTATGCTTTTTAACAGTTCCCTTAACTAGAGACAATCTTCCTTTGACTTCTGTTACATCTTACTCTTCTTCCAGAACAATCATTCATGAATATTTAATCCCTATATTCTAACTACCTTCTAGTATAAGAGCAGAACTTCAGAAAATCTGTTCATTATGTTTGGAATAATATCTTCAGGCTGGGAATATGGCCTAGTGGCAAGAGTGCTTGCCTCATATACATGAAGCCCTGGGTTCGATTCCTCAGCATCACATATATAGAAAACGGCCAGAAGTGGCGCTGTGGCTCAAGTGGCAGAGTGCTAGCCTGAGTTCAAGCCCAAGGACTAGCGAAAAAAAAAGAAGAAGAAGAAAAAGAAAAAAATGGAATAATATCTTCATAATATTACCATCTATGGCCTAGAAAAGTATTGACATTAAACAAATACCTTATACCCATCTGCAATAGAACATAATACCTTTTTGAGGTCATGGTTAACATTGAATTAAAATCACATAATAATACACTAATAGTCTAGATGGTTGTAATTACTTTTTACTGTCTTTTGTTTCTTTTAGATTACAATAAACTTTGAAAATAATAAATTTAATGAAATTATTTAAATTTAATAATTTAAATAATAAATTTAATGAATTTGCTACTTACTGGCTAAAGAAATGTGATTACTGGTCTAACCATCAAACTTCAGGTCATGGCCATGTTGGAGAATCTTGCTTGTTCACTCTGGCACTTAGTGACTTATTCACAACGTTTGTGTTTATGTGTACCCTAGCTATTGCTGTCACTTCTGTGAACAGGCCATAAAATGCTGCTACTACCTAGGAAACATCAATACATGATAAACAGCAAAATGATGCTGAAATAGCAACTTGTAAATTCCACCTGAAAACCTAATGCTTATTCCTAGGAAAGTTATAATTCTTTTTGTTAATAATCACTTTTATTGCTAGACAGGCTTAAAACCACTAGTTATTGACCACAGCATTCTATTTTTTTCATAGAACTAGTGATTGAACCTATAGCCTTACACATGCTAGACAAGAGCCAAACTATAGCCACACTCCCAGGCTTTTTCCTTACTTGTTTTACTTTTATTGTTGTTGTTTCTTCGTTATTTTTGAGACAGGGTACTACCTACTATTAGGTCTTATTTGGAATTCTATATCCTCATGTTTCTGCTCCTCTAGTAGCAAGGATTATAGGAGTGTGCTTCCATTCCTAGCTTACCACAATACTCTAATAAATTCCACACTCCTACAGTTTCTTAGAGTTTTATTGGCTTTTCAGTTTTCATCATTGTATTGTCCACTGGATGAGACAAATTGTAAAGGAATATACTGTTCTGTATACCAGAAGCTGTATTTGTGCTAGTACACAGTGATATCAAAGTATCTGTCTAAATTTCTAGCAAAAGTAACTGAACCTGTTAAAAACACCTTCCCCTGGTAATACAGAGGCATATATAAAGGAATTGAATGGTAAAACTTGTGCACAAATACTCATAGCTATGTTGTCCACAATATGGATAACTGTAAACTATACAAAATACAAATAGATGAACAAAGTGTAGTATATGTATACAACAGAATATTATTAAACAATAAGAAGTAATGAGGTACTTCCATGTCCTTCAAAATGATATAGCTATATCAAATGGAGTAATATCCTGGAGTTAGATGGTAGTGATTGCTCCAACAAATTTTTACATGTACTATATGGCCCCCATTCTGTGTGTGTGTGTGTGTGTGTGTGTGTGTGTGTGTGTGTGTGTGTTTGCATGCAAGTACGCGCATGCATGCCTATCCTGGGACTTGAACACCAGGCCTGGGCATTATCTCTGAACATTTTTGCTCAAAGCTATTGCTCTACCACTTGAGCCACAGCTCTACTTTCATGTTTTTGGTAACTATTAGAGATAGTAGTCTCATGGACTTTCCAGAACTAGCTGGCTTCAAAACATAATCCTCATATCTCAGCCTCCTGAGTAACTATGTTTATAGGCATGAGCCACAGCATTCATCTAATTCTGTATATTTTAACTTGTTCAAAGTATAAACATTATGGTATATATTACCATAATTATAAGTTCTCTTTCAGAAAAATAGACATGTTACATTAAAAATAAATTGTGTCGGGCTGGGGATATGGCCTACTGGCAAGAGTGCTTGCCTCAAATACATGAGGCCCTGGGTTCAATTCCCCAGCACCACATATACAAAAAACGGCCAGAAGTGGCGCTGTGGCTCAAGTGGCAGAGTGCTAGCCTTGAGCAAAAAGAAGCCAGGGACAGTGCTCAGGCCCTGAGTCCAACCAAGCCCCAGGACTGGCCAATAAATAAATAAATAAATAAATAAATAAATAAATAAATTGTGTCATTGAAGATTTTAAAGTAATTGATATCAGACACAGGTGGCTTGTGCCTGTGATCCTAGTTACTTAAGAGGCTGAGCTCTCAGGATCATTGTTTAGAGCCAGCTGGGGCAGAAAATATCTCTAAGATTCTTACCTCCAGTGAATCACCAAAAGGCCAGAAATGAAGCTGTGGTTCAACTGTTAAAGCACTAGTTTTGAGCATTGAAACTCAGGGACAGTTCTTAGGACCTGAGTTCAAGCCTCAAGACTGGAACAAAAGAAATAAAGAGATTGGCATGCATTTCTACTGAAAAGTATTCAGTTACCTTCTAAAAATTACATTTGGCTGGTTGAGATTATATTATTATCATTATGTAATCAACTACCATAATTTTAAAAAATTACAAATAGTTACTCTGGCTTTAGAAAGAGAAGTATGTTCTTCAAAACAAATGAATAATTTTGTTGTTCAAAGGATTTCAACATTCAATTATAAGATAAAGTCTTCAAACCTCATGTATTGAACAATAATTATAACAAGCAATAATATATATAATTTAAATTTGCTAAGAGAGAAATTCTGAAGTATTTTAGCACACACACACACACACACACACTATGTGAAGTGATAGATATATTCATTAGCATAAATGTGTATTTCACAATGCATACCTGTATCAAAATACATGGTACATTTTGAATTTAACAATTTTCACAAGTCAGTTATACCTCAAGAAGCTGAAAGTAGGTTAAAGAAATTGAACCAGAAAGTATGCCTCTGATAAATTAGATGTGAAACTTTAAATTGCTGCCTTTGCTATACAATTGTAAAGCATATAAAGACTTTCCAATGAGAAGATTCTCATAACCACAAAGCCAACATAGATCTTCGGCTGTCAAAGACTCTCATATCTTGGAAATCTGTGGAGAAAGACACGGCATGTTTTCATTTTTTTATTTTATCTAAGCACTGTCTGGATTGGGGAGAACCATATTATTATATGAAGAGGAAAAGTTCAAATATAATGGACTGGTAAGATTTTAGTCACATAAAGTGGTTTTTGGACTAACCACACAAATTAGGTTGTTATATATCTGTTTCTAGTACAGTTTTTTAAAAGCTAGAGGTGTACTGTGAAAGAAGAAAAAATAAAGAGGCCAAGGGAAGTATAAAATAGGAAAAAGTATAAAAATAGGGAAAGTAGAGAAAGAAAGTGAGAAAAACTGGTGATAACGATGAGAGCAATTTCTAAGTTGACATCTGTGTTTTGTCTTTTATGTCTTTCAGATAAAGAGAAACATCCTCAGATCTGATTATAAAAGAATACCTGGTTACAAACTCAAAATCACCTGACATAAAGAAAAGCTAAATTTTAGGTAGGAAAGTGAAAAGGGTAAATACGTGATTTCAGAGATTATTTTAGACAAATTTAGATAATTATTGCGTTGAGTTGCTTGTATTGACATTTTTTTTTTTTTTTTTTTTTTGGCCAGTACTGGGCCTTGGACTCAGGGCCTGAGCACTGTCCCTGGCTTCCTTTTGCTCAAGGCTAGCACTCTGCCACTTGAGCCACAACGCCACTTCTGGCCATTTTCTGTATATGTGGTGCTGGGGAATCGAACCCAGGGCCTCATGTATACGAGGCAAGCTCTCTTGCCACTAGGCCATATCCCCAGCCCCTGTATTGACATTTTTATTCCCATTATTTAATAATGACAGTGAAAAGGAAAGTTGTTTTGGCCAATCAAACAAATTCCTTTGTCAAATTCAAAGCAGAAAGACACAGAGTCTGTGATTGTTTGGAAAGTAGAAAATTACAAGGGAATTTAGAAAGCAGGGAATCTAGAAAAGAGGTGGATTACAATTGATGCCTTTGCAAATCAATAAAGAAAATGTAAGGACTAATGTGTTTCTTGTCCTGTTTAATGGTCCATATGATTGTTCATACTCTTTAAACATTTCAAACAAACCCCTAAGATAATAAAGCATTTAGATTTCTGTATAATGTCCCATTGAGGCATGTATACTGATATCCATCTTTGTGGCCTTCTTTTCCACTAATTCTCCAGTTATAGCAAAATATCTACATATTTGCTTATGTATTGAAAAATTTCTGCCACAATACGGTTGAGAATTGATTTATTTACTGTGATTCAATCATTTTTATTTGATACAGTGATCCTTTTTCATTTATAGTGTTGGACCAATTCATTCAATTTAAACACTTCCCCAGTCCTGACTTAGAACTATACTAGAGTCATATATGAAATCCCCTTGTGTTCCATGAAAACAAAGACCTTCAGGGTCTCTAATCTTCTCATTCTAGGAACTATATCTTGCTTATCT
This sequence comes from Perognathus longimembris pacificus, assembly GCF_023159225.1. Classification (NCBI taxonomy): domain Eukaryota; kingdom Metazoa; phylum Chordata; class Mammalia; order Rodentia; family Heteromyidae; genus Perognathus; species Perognathus longimembris. The sequence goes on along the minus strand of NC_063164.1, from coordinate 87,312,795 downwards.
CATCTGTATTTCTGTGAATACACTAATTAGGTATTCACACCATTAAAAGTAGTCACAAAGAAAACTCATTAAATGTCTGCTCAATTTTCCCTAATGAATGATCAAATCAATGTAGATATTTTAATTTTAAAACTATCTTATGGGCAAGATAGCTGCACTGACTTAATTATCATAGCAGGAGTTCTCCAATTCAAGGAAATCTTTATGATTTTTCTTATTTCCTTCTGAATACTACTTTTTTTGTACAACTTCTCATTGCTTCTTACATAGATGAAGTAAAAAATAAATGTCCTTATTCTGCATGTGATAGAATTTGCAGAAGAAAAAAATGACATATTGGACAGTATTTTTTACTTTTAGCTAGTTCAAAAAAGGTTTCAACCTGTCAGTTTATGTCATGCTTTAATCAGTGCATCTTGATTAATGCTACCCCTTCCATCATTCCCAATCGACTCATTCCCTCGTTCCATTTTCACATATGTACATTAAATACCATAAAATACTATAAAATCATTCTCTCCCTGACAGGGACCCTGAAAGTCTTTGTTTCCATGGAACACAAGGGGATTTTATATATAGCTTTAGTATAGTTCTAAGTTAAGACAGGGGAAGTATTAAAATTGAATGAATGAGTTCTCTCCCTTACAATTGACCACCCCACATCTGACAAAATATGTTTTAGCTTTCTGGTATTCATTTTGTTAACTAATAAATTAGTTGTTCAAGGGACTTATACCATTAGAATCTATTATACTTTAGTCTATGAGCTTCTATACGTTTTCATATATATTTATTATTTAGATCTAACTTCCACATATGATAGAAAGCATGCACATCACCAACATCACCACCAACACCACACACAAAATACCAGCCCCTCTAGGACACAGAAAATCCAGTACTCAGAGTAAAGTGCCTACATCAACAAATTGGAGAAATATCAAATCAGCAATTTAGTGTTGCAATTTAAGCTCCTTTTAAGAGAGGAGCAAGCCAAACTCCAACCAGTAGATGGAAACAAATAACAAACATTAAATCACAAATAAATTAATTAGAGACTAAAAAGCCATGGAAAGAATTAACAAAACAAAGAATTGGTTCTTTGAAAAAAAGTCAGCAAATGTGACAGACTCTTAGCAAGCGTGACCAAAAAGGGGAAGAGAACAAATGCAAATTAATAAAATTAAAGATGAAAAGAGAACATCACAACTGAAACAAACAAGATTCAGGACATTATAAAGGAATACTTTGCAAACCTTTATGCTGGCAAACTGGAGAATCTGGAAGAAATGGAAGAATTCAGAGTGGATATTGATATGCCCAAACTAACCCAAGAAGATGTAAACCAGCTAAATAGACCCATAACAAGTAATGAATTACAAATAGAAATAAAAGACCTCCCATCCAAGAAAAGCCCAGGAACAGATGGATTCACATTTGATTTCTATAAGGCCTTCAGAGGAGAAGGAAGGAGGAAACAGTACAAGAATTGTACCAAGGCCTAATGTATGAAATTGTAACCTCTCTGTACATCACTTTGACAATAAATAATTCTTCAGGGAAGATTTTTTTTTGTTCCTTTCATTATCCTTATCTTGCTAAAGGCTGAGTCTTCCCATTTGTTGATCTGATATTCTGGTTTACTATTTAGGGTTCATTTCTCTGTTTGCATTGGGATCTTGATTATTTTCCCTGTATAGTACATCTTTGAGGATTTTTTTGTAAAGCTGGTTTGGTGGAGATATATATTTTACATTTTTCCTTACTGTGAAAGACTTTTATTTGACCTTCGGCTATGAATGAGAGTTTAGCTGGGTACACTATTCTTGGTTGATAGTTATTTTTATTTAGGGTTTGGCGTACCTCATTCCAGGCTCTCCTTGCTTTCATAGTCTCTGCTGAGAAGTCTGGGGTAATTGCTTTTCCTTTATATGTGATTGTTTTCCTCTCCCTAACAGCAAAAATTGCAAGGGAAAGATCACTACCAAACTCATTCTATGAAGCTAGAGTAACTCTCATCCCGAAACCAGATAGGGACCCATCAAAAACAGAAAAGACAAGACCCAGAGATGTAACCACAGACCTACAGTCACCTATATTTGGTAAGGGAGCCAAAAGAACAGGATGGGGGGCTGGGAATATGGCCTAGTGGCAAGAGTGTTTGCCTCCTATACATGAGGCCCTGGGTTCGATTCCTCAGCACCACATATATAGAAAAAGCCAGAAGTGGTGCTGTGGCTCAAGTGGCAGAGTGCTAACCTTGAGCAAAAAGAAGCCAGGGACAGTGCTCAGGCCCTGAGTCCAAGGCCTAGGACTGGCCAAAAAAAAAACAGGATCGAAGAATGACAGGCTCTTCAACGAATGGTGCTGGTAGAATTGGCTATGCATGCAGAAACTAAAGCTCAATCCTTATATGTCACCCTGTTCCAGAATCAATTCCAAATGGATAAAAGGTCTCAAGGTAAGAGCAGATGCCCTGAAAATATTACAGGAAAGAATAGGGCAAACACTAGCGTTCCTTGGCATGAGTCAAAATTTTCTAAGATCTGGAATCACAACAAATCAAAGAATAAATGGGATTGCATCAAACTGAAGAGTTCCTGAAAGGCAAAGGACATAGCAAACAAGATAATTAGAAAGTCCACAGGATGGGAGAACATCTTTACTAGGTACTCATCAGACAAGGGCCTCATATCTATAACACACTTAGAGCTCAATAAATTAAACACCCCCCCCAAAAAAAAACTCCTCAAAGAAACAATAACTCAGTTGGTAAATAGGCTAAAGGCTTAAAGAGACACATGAAGAAATATTCAACATCTCTGGCCATGAACGAAATGCAAATCAAAACAACACTGAGATTCTACCTCACTCAAGTTAGAATGTCCATTATCAAGAAAACTAACAATAACACATGGGAATGTTACTACATCGTTGGTGGGAATGCAAACTTGTCCAAGCACTCTATACAGCAGTATGGAGGTTCCTCAAAAGACCAAATATAGAGCTTCCCTATGACCCAGCAAGCCTACTCCTGGGCATTCATCCAGTTTTCCAAAAACCAGTCCACACTAAAGCCACCACCAAAACCATGTTCATTGAAGCATTGTTTACTATGGCCAAAATATGGAATCGACCCAGATTCCCTTTAGTGAATGAATGGATCAAGAAAATGTGGTAAGGGGCTGGGGATATAGCCTAGTGGCAAGAGTGCCTGCCTCGGATACACGAGGCCCTAGGTTCGATTCCCCAGCACCACATATGCAGAAAATGGCCAGAAGTGGCGCTGTGGCTCAAGTGGCAGAGTGCTAGCCTTGAGCGGGAAGAAGCCAGGGACAGTGCTCAGGCCCTGAGTCCAAGGCCCAGGACTGGCCAAAAAAAAAAAAAAAAAAAAAAAAAAAAAAAAAAAAAAAAATGTGGTAAATATGCATAATGGAATTCTATGCTTCCATCAGAAAGAATGACACTGTCTCATTTTTTTTACATTAAAATTAATCTCTTTACTTATAGATAATTAAACTTTAAGTCCTGAGAACCACAGAGAAAGGGAGAATGGCGCTAGGCACCCCAGTCCCAGGCCAGGCGCCAGTGCACCAGGCGCACCCCATTAGGGAGGTGCGGGGAGAAAGCCGGCCCGCTGGGCAGCCTGGAGTCTGCCTTCGGGCTGGCCGGGCTTGGAGCCCCCTGGCAAGAGCTGGGGCTTTTGCCCCGCCCTAAGGGCAGCTTGATGCCTGGAGCTCTAGGAGAAGGACACGGGCCCAGTGGCCAGGGACTGTCAGCAGACAGCAAAGCCAGGATGCGGCACGCAGGCTCTCTGCACTGTGCTGCTGTGGGGCACCCCTCACTGTTAGCTGCCCCCTGGCTGAGGCTGTGGCAAGCGCACACTCGCAGCACCCACGCACGCTGTGCGCTGGCTGCCAGGGTCCGGCCTGCAGCTCCTACACCTCCCGCCACAGGTGCTCAGACACTGGCCCCATTTGTAAGGAAATGGGAAGACTTGGGAAAGATTTTATTAAGCAAGGTAAGCAAGACCCAAAGAAACATGGGTTACATGGTTGCCCTCATTGGTTGTAACTGAAATGTACCTATAAATCTATAAGTAAAGCTGCTGCATGGTAAAATACAAAATATTACACTTGGATATGATAAATTAAGCAGGAGTGTAAACATTCACACAGTGAAATAAAAAGAGGATATTCTTAACAGATGGTCACAAGGGCTGAGTATATGCATATGATCATATAAAATGATGTTTATTGAAATGAACTCCAAGAAATGGAAACAAAAGGGTTTTTTAAATGTTTTGTTTCCTTTTTCTGTTTGTCCCCTTTTATTACTGTTTTTATTTGTGTACCTTTTGTCTCGTTTTTGTGTGTACCTTTTGTAACTTTATCTTATTTGGGGGAAAGTCGGGAAGCACAGAAATGGTAGGAAAAAGGGAGAACTAATTCAGCAGTGTTACTCAGTAGAAACTATGTTGAAAATGAACTACACAACTTGTGGGGGAGTAGAGTTGTGAGGGAAAAATCTGGAAGAAAATGAGGGAAGAAGTGGCACTGTTTAAAAAGAAATACAATTAATACCTGACTTATGTAATTAACCATTCTGTATATCACTTTAAAAATAAAAAAATTTAAACAAAAAATTTTAAAGGATTTATCTTTCACTGGGAGAAATCATTTTAGTCTTACCTTCAAAGTAGGCTCTTTGTAATGGGAAAGGAGCTATTTTCATACTGCTGACAAGATTCAAATTAACTAAAAAATTTAGGCAGGTTTTATATGTGAATTTAATCTTTTGTAGTAAATATGCAAGCATTGTGTTTTGTACTTATATGGTTATAATGAAAAGAAAAGACCTATTATTTTTCTATTTAAATAAATGAGTCACAATACTCACAGTAAAATTTCCAGTGCTTGACTTTATTCTCCTTTACCCTCTGGATGTGTAAAGGTACAGAAGATGAGGAAAACTTCAAAACTGAATGGTTACCTTCATCCAAAAAAGATAGAATTTTTCCATTTTAATTAGGAAAAATGTGGACAAAATAATTTTAGTATTTTAAATAATTCATCAAATTGCAGCACCTCCCAAAAATGATCTCTTATTATTTATTAAGCATTTCCATTTGTTTCTAAGGAGGAAATAAAAATATTAAGGAATTAAAAGACTTACTTAAATCTTACTATAAATCTTACTAAAAATACTCTAGCTCAAAGTAGACATCATATATTGTTAATATGCCTTTTGCAGCTATTTGAGAATTGCACCCAAGAACTAAAAAGAGCATTGTAAAAAGATTTCAAGAGGGTTTTCTAGAACCACTCAAGTCTACATGACAGAAGAAGAGAAATATGCTGGTAAGCAGGAGGTCGGACATGCAGGGGTTCTGGTACATTTTTACACGTTCCTTTCATGAGAAGAGTGTGGATTTTCTTTTCCTGTCCAATTAAGAGACTGGATCTTCCAGAATATGAATGATGTTTCATGTCCACAGGGACATCAATATATGGTCCCCTTGCACAGATGGAGAGAAGAAGTGGGGAGACAATGCAAAATGAAGGAATAAGACAGCAGTAGAGCAGAATATCCCAACTGTTGGGCATATAAGGATGTTTTCCATGTACTAGATAAACACACCTAAGAAGTAAGCACATTTGATGCAATTGGGTGTGTGCTTTCATTGTGGATTCCTACAGCAAGGAAAATGATTTATATACCCCTAGGAAAGAGCTGAAGTAGGAATAAAGATAATGCCTTCCACATTGCAAAATTGTTCAGAAGGAAAATCTGTCAATATTCCCTGTGGCCTCATATATGTTCCACATGAAAGTCCCATTTATGGCCTAAAATACTCATGCCACAAAAACTCAAGATGATTTCAAATAAGTAAAAATACTCTTACTCATATCCATCATTTGTATCCAATCGTCTACCACTGGGAAAAGAAAAGAAAAGCAAAAGTGAAGTGAAAACTCTGTCCATACTTTTCATGCCAAGACTTTCAGATCCACAGGCTGACATTAGACCATTAAGACACAGATCAAAGGATATAATGTATGATATCCAAATGACTGTAACTATGCTGAACTGAATTGGACATTTGATTCTCAACAATTCCAAGAAAGTTACCTCTAAAGCAAGGATGAAATTTTTTCCATAGGATTTTATCTGATAACAATTTATTCATGGTAACATCTAAAAATGTTTTAATAGAATAATTTCCCTATGAAATGAATTCAAATGTTCAGTGTAAAGTTAAGTGATATTTCCCAATAATTAAATGTGCAATAATCTTACTATTTATTAAATACTTCCATTTGTCTCTGAGTTTAAAAGAGTTATTCTGGATAAACAAATCAATGTTAACCTTTTCTTTTTCGAGATAGTGTCATGTTAATTTACTCAAACTTGTCTCAGTTCCCCCCAGCTCAGTCTCCTATATGGCTATGATCACACTACTGTGCTTAACTTTCTTCATGATTGTTTACTTTTAGATAACTAATACTCCCAGATTTTTATCTTTTCTAATTAGAAAAGAAGGTATAATTTGAAATATTTAAGCACAAATTTTTACATGATATTTGAATTAAATCTATCAAAGGCAACAGAGTTAGTTGAAGTGTCTTTTGTACCAGACAACCTACATACAGTGTTGAAATAATTACATAATATCAAAATTCATTTATATGGCAGCAAGTCAATTTTCTGAAGCTTGGTAAACTCATTTAAAGCTAAGATTCATTCTATAAAGTATTCATAAATATTTTCAATAAAAAATATACCTTGAGTGAATATATACTAATAATCATTATTTATAGGGTTCATGGTCATTGACTACCTCACATACAAATTTTGTATTCTGAGGAGACTAACTCAAAATTTCACAGGTAAGTAGTTTAATATATTGGGCCGGTCTGTCCTTCCTAGCAAACACAAAAGAAGAAATTCAGAATCATGATGATAAATGAAGCATGAATAGATTTGTAGTTGGCTGACTTTCTAATACTACTCTCAGTTACAGAAATCATATGATTATACAAATGGTCAAGTTGTCTTATTTATCACTGTTCTTTAAGTTGGTTAGAAGATCAACCACATTCGGTACTTAAGTACCATATAATGGAAAAATAAGGTCAAAACATGTTACTTACTGTTGAATTATAATGTACATTTGCCTTTTGGAAGTAAGGTAATATAATTAGTACATATAATAAATATATATAAATACAATGTATAAATTATACATAAACAATACAGATATTATAGAGTTTTTGTGAGAAGTAGCTGCTAGTTATCAAACCCAACAACTTGAGCATAAAAGACAACTGCTACATTATTGAGCTACATGGGCATCCACTTCTAATCTCTACTACTAAAGTTGTGGTGTACCTTCACTAAATTGTCTATTGTCTTCTGATATGTAGTAGTATTCGTGTGTGTGTGTGTGTGTGTGTGTGTGTGTGTGTGTGTGTGTATGCTAGTCCTGGGGCTTAAACTTAAGCCTGACAACTGCTGACACTATTGAGCATATTTTCTCAAGGATAGGGCTATACCAGTTGGGTCACAGTTCCACTTCTGGGTTTTTGGGTGGTTAACTGGAGAGAATAGTCTCACAGACTTTCTTGCTACAACTGTTGTGAGCCACAATCCTCCGATCTCCGCCTAGAATCTCAGTAGCTAGCATTGCAGACATGAGCACTAGCATACACTTTAAGCAGTTGTCCCTTCTAACAATCCCCACATACATACTATCTCAATCTCTCCATCGCCTCAATGTACTTGGTTCCATTTCCATGTATGTACACTGAATATTATGATTGTATTTGCCCTCCCCTTCTCTCTCCATTAGATCATCCCCTTCCCTTATCTCATCATGCTGACAAAATATGTTTCAGCTTCCTGATATTCCAATATCTTTCTTGGTGAGAGAAAACCTTTCTTGATCCTGTGCTAGTAACAGTATCAAACTAAAGGAATTATTCTTAACAGGTACCCTGTAAAATTTCAGACTCTCCATGTCAGAACTAAAATGCTAGAAGAACAAAATCAATATTTTGTAAGTATTTACTATTTACTATGTTTATGTATGCTAGAGATACAAATATGAGCAAGCTTAGTCTCTGTAAACAAGATATTACAACTAAACATATTTATATATATATATATATGAACTGAGAATATAGTAATCACTAACCATGATGTTGCACTCCTTCAATCCTAGTTACTCTTTAAAAAGACACAGGAAAATGGTGAGTTTGAGCATGATCCTATCTCAAAAATTAAACAAAACAAATAAGCAGAGCACCTGCATAGCAAGCCTGTATTCCAATCCCAATACCATTGAATAAAAGATGTCTTCATATATGCATATACATAAACAGAAGCATGAATGTTTCTGATTATATACTTTTGTTTAAAAGCCTCATAAGGAGCTGGTAATTATTTAAAATATTTAGTAAAGTTAAATTTACTTCAATTTTTAAAACATTAGATTTAACTGAAAAACTGAGCTTTTTGACAACTCACAGCTGTTTATTAACCCAAATATATAACCCTAAATTATACAGTGGGAATGGACATTGACCATATTCTTAGGAAAATTAGAGTCTAATAATGAGATATTTAATTTTAAAGAAATGTGTGTACAGTAATATTTGAATAAGATAAATTGAGCTATATTTTTCCAATATATCTATTCTGGAAATTAATCATTTCACTATCAATGTTTGCTATTTGGTAGAGCATTTATTTATTTACTTTCATCTTATAAATTAAAATAAATACCTGCCTTTTAATTCCTCTTTTCAAATGAATTTTCTAAACATCTATTTCTGGCATAAAAATAGGGCTGGGAAAGTGGCTCAATGATAGAGTGCTTGCCTAGCAAACATGAGATTGTGAATTCTGTTCCTTAGTACCATGAGAAAAAGAGCAGCAATAAAATTGATTAAATAAATCATAATATTTAAAAACTGTATTGAAGTTATTAACCCCCCCCCATTTTTGTGCCAGTCTTGGGGATTGAACACAGGGCCTTGAAACTGTCCCTGTGGTTTTTGCTCAAGGCTATTGCTGTAACACTTGAGCCACACCCCCCCCCCCACCTTTTCTGGTAGCAAATTTGGAGATAAGAGTCTCACATACTTTCCTACCCAAGCTGGCTTCAAACCACAATGCACACATCTCAGCCTCCTTAATACCTAAGATTACAGGCATAAGCCACAAGAACCTTGCTGAATGACCTTCATATGACCATTTGTCACTTTTTTTTTTGCTTCTTGCACAAAATTGTCTTACCTATTCACTCAGTATGAGCAACAAATATAATGCCAAATCATAAAACTCTGCAGGGTTTAATTATAAGTACAAAAATGAAAAGGATGAACCAGAGAAGACAATTAACAATCAAGCAAAATAGAAAAAAATGAATAGGCAGTGAATACGAACACAACAAAAAATATGAGATAAAATGAATGAAGAAATATGCAGAATCTAGATTTCAAAGCAGACATAAAAGGAGAGGGAGGAACACATAGGAAGATGAGGAAGAGGAATGAGTCACCAGAGATAGAGGCGAGGACAATATAGAGTACATAAGAAAAGACATCCCACATATACAAAAATGCTACAATGAGTATCATTCTAAACAACTATTATATGCTAATTAATTATTTTAAGTGAATGACAAAGATGCACAGAGATAATTGTTCATAATGCTGCTATGGAAACTTTGTTAGTAATGTCTTCCTCGTCTCCAATGACCATTAGAGAGTCTATGACAGTGACTTAAGCCCCACAACACAATATACATCAAAATACACAAAACAGTATTTAATAATAAACTAAATTACTACTTAGAAAAATTAACTATTTACGAATGCAAGCATACTGACTGCTAGAATTACTGAGTTAATTTAGCTAATGTTATCATGGCAGGCCATGCACAGTTGATTTACAAGGACATATTTATCTTATTACATGAATGAATTTCAAATTTTGTTTGAGTTCCAGAATAGCATGTGAGAACCTGTAAGCAAATTGCAGTGATTACATATTTTCTGAGAGTTAATTTATATTTGGTTAAATATACTAGAATAAAGCCAATGCAACCACAGTACTTACAAGACAATACGTTGTAAACAAACTATACAACTTGGCGAGGAGAGGGCATTTAGGAAGAGGGAAGGTGAGAGAAAAATGAGGGAGGAGGTAACAAGTTTGACAAGTAATGTATTTACTACCTTACATATGTAACTGTAACCTCTCTGTACATCACCTTGTGAATAACAAAATTTAAAGAATAAAAGACCTTTAAAATTGAAACACCACATTCTGTTTTTAACTTTCTTATCATTCAGTTTACAAAATAGAGATGAAAATGGTGGCAGTTGGGGCTGGGAATGTGACTAAGCTGTACAGTGCTTACCTAGCATGCATGAAGCCCTGGGTTGGATTCCTCAGCACCACGTAAACAGAAAAAGCCTGAAGTGGCCCTGGGACTCAAGTGGTAGCCTTGAACAAAAAGAAGCTCGGGAACAGTGTTCAGGGCCTGAATTCAAGCCCTAGGACTGGCAAAAGAAAAATGGTCACAGTAATTTCTGAAGAATCATGCAAACTCTCCTACAGTAACTATTCAGGACCTATATAAAACCCACTTTTTGTTCACTTGGTTTGTAATAGAAGTTTATACCCATAAAAAGCCATAAAAAGCAGTACTTCGGGGCTGGCTTTGAACCGTGTTCCTCAGATCTCAGCCTCCTGAGTAGCTAGAATTACAGGCATGATTTTTTTTACTTAGGTTTTTCTTTAGCTTTCTGATAAAATTCTTGATCTTCCTAATATTCACTGAGTGCTCTAATTCATTGGTCATATCTTTAATATCTAGTAGTGAGTATGAGATGCGTCACAGCTGTAGTAGACCCTCAGTACCTGTGGTTCCAAGGAGGCCACAACTGAAGAAAATATAAGCATGCTCAGGATGCATAAAGTCCTGTGCTGTACTATGGATGCTTGATTCTTTTTTTCATAATGACACCTAATTTCCATCAAATACATAATGCCTTTCAACAACAAATCTATAATTTTCACTTTATCACTTAAATTCACTTTTTCCTTGCTTGTTGGCACCATTTACTTTTAAGAGGCAGATTTTTTAGTTGCTCTTTTGGTTTTGTTTATATCCAAAGGCATTGTATTTGAATAAAGCGTGTCAAGGTAGCATCAGTCAAAATTTTTTAATTAATTTATTTGTGGTCAAAGTGATGTACAGAGGGATTACAGTGCCATACATAAGGCAGGGAGTACATTTGTTATCAAACTTGCTACCTCCTCCATCATTTTTTCTCACCTTCTGCCCTCCCCATTTCCCTCCCCACCATGATTGGTACAGTTGATTTACAGCATATATTTTTGCACATATTGCTGCTGCATTGGTTCATCTTTTATCCTTTGTCTCTCCATTTTAATGTTCCCCTTCCCTTCCCTAGCTCCAGTAAATATATATATACAATGCCCAGGGTACCAAAATTAGTTACAGTGACATCAGGGGTAGAACCATGGTTAAGAAAGACAAAAGAAAAAGGCAGAATTTCACATGGTATGTTGAAAATAACAACAATGGAAAAAATCATACTAAGTGAAGTGACCCAGACCCAAAGAAGCATAGACTCTGTGGTTTCCCTCACTGGTAGTAATTAGTATATATCTAGGATGGTCCTAGCAGAAGATCACAATAGCTCAATAGCTATGTGCATATGAACACATAAGATGATGCTAAGTGAAATGAACTCCAAGTTATGAAAATACATGGTTTATCATTGTCATTGTTATTTTCAACTTACCATGTGAAATCAAAATTTGATTCACTGTGTTTTCAGGAGATAGCTTAGACAACAGTTTTAGCTTCCCTTAGCACAAGTGATGATGATGATGATGACCCTGATAAGGACAGAAAGTGTCACAAAAAGCATGACATCTTTGGGAGGCAGATTTTCACATTAAGGGGAAAGAAATACACAGCACATCCTCTCAGTGATTTAAACCAAACACAACTAGTAGTAACTTGGGACTGTCTGAGAGCTTCTCTGAGTTAACTACATAATGTATGTGCTACAATTTAGAATGTTTGTTTTTCAGATTTCTTTCTTTTTATTTTTTTATGTGTTTGTTTTTTTTTTTTTTTTGGTGCCAGTCCTGGGGCTTGAACTCTGGACCTAGGTGCTATTCTAGAATTCTTTTTTTTTCTCAAGGCTAATACTCTATCACTTGAGCCACAGTTCTACTTCCAGCTTCTTATGGCTAATTGAAGATAGAGCCACACACACTTCCGTGCCTGGTGTTGGTTTTGAACCATGATCCTCAGATCTCAGCCTCCTTAAAATTTATTTTTAACCACAGTTAGTCAAAACTGTGTATTTGCTGGGTGCTGGTGGCTCAGACCTGTAATCCCAGCTATTCGGGAGGCTGAGATCTGAGGGTCATGGTTCAAAGCCAACCTAGGCAGGAAAGTCTGTGAGACTGTTATCTGCAATTAACCACCAGAAAACCAGAAGTGGCACTGTGGCTCAAAGTGGTAGAGCACTAGCCTTGAGCCTTGAGCTCAGGGACAGCACCCAGGCCCCAAGTTCAAGTCTCATGACCATCAAAAAAAAAAATAGTGTGTGTAATAAATCCAGAAATAAGGTAGGCTAAATGTATTCATTCATGTTTCCAGGTTCCTTCTGAACTTGAAGCCTATTTATTACTATAACTTTGTTTTGTGATAGCTTCATTGAGATACAATTTGTCAACAATTCACCTGAAGTATATAATTTATTAGTTTCTAGTGGATTCACATAGTTGAATCAAAGTTCATTTTAGAATGCTTTATAATCCCCCCAAAAAAACCCTGAATTCCTTTGCTTTTACTGTTTCCTTTCCCTAATCAATCTGCTTTCTGCCTCTAAAGATTTGCCTATTCCGGATATTTCATATAAACAGAATCATGTATCATGTAGCCTTCTATGATCTCCTTTTACTTAGAAGGAAGGAAGGAAGGAAGGAAGGAAGGAAGGAAGGAAGGAAGGAAGGAAGGAAGGAAGGAAGGAAGGAAGGAAGGAAGGAAGGAAGGAAGGAAGGAAGGAGAGAGAGGGAGAGAAGGGAGGAAGGAGGGAAGGAAGAGATGCCTCTAGCTTTAAAGCTTGGTACTGGTGGCTCATGCCCGTAATTGTAGCTACTGAGACAGGGCAATCGAAATCTGAAAACAGTTGGGCAGAAAAGCCCTTGAGACTCGTATCACCAAGTAACCAATAAAAAACCTTGAAAAGGAGGTATGCTCAAGTAATTGAGTAGTAATCTTGAACAAAAATGTTCAAGGACAGCACTCAGGCACAGAGTTCAAGCCCTAGTACCAGCACAGATAATAGTATTACTATGAAGACAAATTGAAATCATCCTAAAATCTTAATACCTTGTATGTGGAGAACACATTTCTTTGCTCGCTTTTCAAAATGGAGGTCAAATGTGACTTTTTTTTTTCTTTTTGGCCAGTCCTGGGGCTTGAGACTCACAGCCTGAGCATCGTCTCTGGCTTCTTTTTGCTCAAGACTAGCACTCTCCCTCTTGAGCCACAGCACCACTTCCAGCTTTTTCTATGTTTGTGATACTGAGGAATTGGACCCAGGGCTTCATATATGCTAGACAAGCACTCTACCTCTAAGCCACATTCCCAGCCTGTGGCCTTTTTATTCTATCAGATCACAGAAATAATACATATTAATTCTCATAATCTGTAAGAATACTAAGACAGACAACACCTGACTTACAGTGGTTCAATTTAGGATTTTTGAATTGACATGGTGCTAGTTTTCACCTTTAGTACAGCATTTCAGTCTTTACTGCTTTACTACTATAAAATAGACTTCCTCAACTGTGAACTAATGTAAGCATTCAGGGCTTACTTAAGGTAGGCTTGGGTACAGTATGCTGCTCAGCATGTTAAGTGGAATAAATCCATTGTCAGCTTATGATCTCTTTAACGTATGATGGATTCCTTTGGACATAATTCCATGTTAAGGTGAGATCCATCTAGAGTGGTCTTTCCAAAGGACAAAGGGCAATAAATTTTGTATTAGCATTCCATCAAGGTAACAAATACCTGAAATTAAATTAAGTTACAAAGAAATGGAACTTGTTACTCTCATGGTTTTGTAGGCTTTCAGTCCATTATTGGTTGGCCCTGATACTTTTGGGGTGGTGATGAGCCTGTAACAAGAGCATATGGCAGAGAAACCTGTTCATCTCATCTCGTGGCATGAAGTAAAGGAAACAGAAATGAAGAAGGAGGTTGGTCTCACTATCCCTTCAAGGATGTGCCTCCAATTTTTCCCACCTCCTCCCAGTAGTGACAAGTTAGGAACTGAAGCTTTACCACCTGAACCTTTACAGGACATACCACTGCTTAGCAAGCTTTTATGGAAAGTACTTTGAATTAGAGTCTAGTGAAGAGACCCTAGTCACCCTGTTCATAAAACCCTGGGCAACCTGATAAAAGCTCTTTATTCCATCTCAATACCATGCCACCTCTCTCTCTCACCTTAGGTTCAAAGCAATAGAGCTAGTCAGTGATGGACTAGAAATTGTGAGCCAAATTAAACTTTTCATTATTACATTATTTTTGTCAGGTATTTTATCACAGCAATAAAAAGCTGACTAATACATCTGTCACAACACTTGAGAATTTCTGCATGGTCATGTTATCTTTATGGGTAGTCATTAGTACAAGTACATGTGAACGCATCCTACTATGATGTTATACAGTGTTTTCACTATAAATGTGGTTGGTTTGCTAATGCAATTTTGTATTCCTGATAAGAATAGCAGCAGTATTCTTAACTTGAACATGTGTTTTTAATTCCCATGTATTTTTAACGGACTCTGTGTATGAGTGTGTGTGCACACGTGTGTGTGTGTGTGTAGAGGAGGATACACTGGCATTTTAAAGAGAATTTCACAGTGGAATTCACTGTGGTTTAAAAAATCCATATTTGCCTATATATATATATATATATATATATATATATATATATATATATATTCTCCTGGTTAAAGAGAATGTATTTGGCAGTTTCCCTACTGCCTACACGTTGACCTAAATCCAGATATTGTCAAGAACAGTTACAAAAAAGAAGAAAATAAGGAAGGAAAACAGAAACAAAAAGAATACCGGCACTTGTTACATAATGGTGTGAGGCTTTTGCAATCATGTACACCAAATATTTGTTTTCAACTATGAATAGTGTTGGTAACATTGTCAATGTAGGGAATATGTTCACCCCCGTAATGAGAATACAGTGACAGCTTCTCTGTTTCACATAACTCTCCTTGGCAGAGCTGTTTTCTCTTTCTGTTCTCCATTGTAGATCCTATGTATGATACTATATTTATGATTTATTATGTGTGATGCTGTATGTATCATTCTGTATTTTATTGCTTTCACTTGCACAAGTTTAATTATTCTTCTTTACACTAAATTTCTTAAGAGCAGTGGTTGTTTTATTCATCTTTGAATCTGTACCACATTGTACAATAATCAATCACTGAATAAAAGATTCATGAGAGGGTGAGCCTTTAAGGTTAAATTGAAGCTTCACACATTGTACTTCACACATTGTAATACATCTAGTATGTGCTTTTAAGTACCCTCGTAAATTTTCTACTTTGTTTCATGATAGTCCTTAATGTCCAAATGAATTTATTTTTTAAAAAATAGTCACTAGTTCCCTAAAATCATTGTGTGATTCAGGATTGTTTCTGAACAGCACAAGCAAAGAGAAATATAGAAATAAATTGTGCGCTGAGGCTAATGGAATTGTGACTGCTGCTGCTAACAACCAACTTGAGACTTTTAAATTCTCTCTTCATCAAAACACCCTTATTGTGTTACCAAGTTCAAAATACTTGGCTGTTATAAATTGAAATTCATAGCATAAATTCACAGTAATTGAATTACAGTCTGTCAGTATGGTATATTGATATGACATATGCTACTGCATTTGTAAAAAGAGATTCTACTAAAGAAACTGAAGGAAGTATCAAAAATGCAGTGATCAGATGATCTCTGAAGACTTGCAACTCACATGGCTTAAAAATACTTCCTCTTATCACAGGAGCCCAATAGCTATACCCTTATGAACACATAAGATAATGCTAAGTGAAATGAGCTCCATGTTATGGAAATGATTGTTATATCACAGTTGTAAATACTTTCAATGTGCCATATGTAACTGTAGCCTCTATTATTGATGATATTCCTGTATCACCTTTCTGTGGTTGTACCTGCACTATCTCTGTATCTTATCTGAGTGTATTGGAAACCATGTATACTGGTATTAGAACCAGGAAATTGGAAGGGAATACCAAAATCGAGAGACACAGGGTAAAAAAAGACAAACAACTACAAAAGCAATACTTACAAACTGTTTGATGGAAATGTACTGAACAACTGAACAACTCGTGGGGGGGGAGGGGGAAGGGAAAGAGGGAGGGGGAAGGGGAGAATGAGGGACGGGACGAGGTAACAGTATAAGAAATGTAGCCAATGCCTAATGTATGAAACTGTAACCTCTCTGTAATTCAGTTTGATAATAAAAATATATTTAAAAAATACTTCCTCTTAACTCCCATCTACTCATTTTCTTCTCAGTCCTACTTTGGATAATCCATCCTGCTGACAGCACCAAACAGGGGCAAGGTAAACTTAGATTTTCTTCGAGCCATGGATTCCACTGCGCTTCAAAGTAGGAGTCCATGAGCCTGCACCATTGGCTAACCTATATATATATAAAACTGCTTGTCCTACTGATTATGTAGTTGTGGAAAGGCATGAGAGAGGATGATATCTAGTATAGAAAAATGCTTTGGACAACATAAAGCATCAGGAAATAAAATTTATTAGCTGAATGGAAAAGTTGTGGAAAAATCTCTCTGCAAAGGATTGTAGTTGAAGGTATTGTGAAGCATTTTGTAGAATGTGAAAATATAGAGAGACTGTTTTGTTTATCACTGAAATAAGATGAAAGTCAAAATCCAAGTCTGAAAGCAGAAAAGAAGTAAATAAAGAATTGTTCTGGAAGTAAATAATGGGTGGAATTAAAGCCTCAAAGAAGAAATTGTAAACAATACATTGGAATTCCAGGACCAGATTATTTTGTTCCAATTATGTCCCTAGAGGTTTTGTGATCCAGGGCAAGAGACTTTCCCTAGATGTCCATTTCCATCTCCAGTTGAAAATTAATGGTATTGGACTTAACATTCAAGAAAGAAGAAAATGAATGTTTTCTAGGATCACACTAATGTCTACAAATAATGTTACATAGATGATAAAGTTTACTTGGCAAAGTGGTGAAAGCTCTTACTTCCTCTCTGTACAAATAAAGTCTTTGGAAGAAAACAATATATCTTCAGCTTCTCCTCACTCTCTGTTTCTGTTCAAACCTCAACATCAGTCTCTTTGCTTCCCAATCCCTTACTACCACAAAACACTCTGGAAAGATCCTCATTACTTCTTTATTGTCCAATTTAAAGGTATCTTGTCACTTGTTAAGCTATTTCACTGCTTTGTCAAATTTGATTTTGAATCATAATCATTCAGATCTCAGCCTGAGTGGCTAAGATTACAGATATGAGCCACCAGCACACTAATCATCTTGACAGTGAAGTGTCAAGGGGTAAATGAGATCTTGTCCATTTTCTACAGAGCACCTTTCTCACACCAAGTGCCCAGAGAGTAAAGCCCAAATTGCCAATATTACATCAAAGCTTCCCTTACCATAGCTTTATCTTTATTAAGAGACATATCTCTTGCACTACATTCATGAATTACATTTATTTTCAAGTAAATCATACCATGGATCACTTTTTAATCACCTTTCACAGTTCTCACATTTGTCCCTTGGTATAGAATATTTTACCTCACACTTGAGATTGTGTTATTATTGACATTAGTGGGGTTTAAATTTAAGACCTGTAATTTCCAGGCAGCAGCTCTATCACTTGAGTCATGTCCTCATCCATTTTTTTGCTTTAGTTATGTTTTGTGATTAGGTCTCAAAATTTTATGCACCACCATGCTAGTGATTTGAGAAAATGTGTCAGTAGATTTTAGTATTCCTTATCTCAAGCCTCTCAATTAACTGGCATTATACCACCATACCCAAGTGAATTCAACATAGTTAATTTTTATATACTTTTTAAAGTAGTTCAAGTATCTATCCATAAAGATTACCATCATTCCTACTTATAATCTCAATAGACAGTCTGCTTTTTATGATTCTGACATAGGCAATTCATACTTCACTTCCATCATGGCATTTTTGAATTACTGATTTTCGTTTTATGTGGTTAATTTATAAACTTTAAGCTTCTAAAGGACAAAGTCTCTGTCTTATTCATCATTTGTTCTCAATCTGTCAAATATTAAGCATGTAATAAAGATGATATCACTATAAAGTGATTTATATAATAGTTGCATAAATGTATTACTGTAAAAATATCCTTGCCCTAAAATGTCCAAAAATCTAAGGAGAAATTATACACAAACATAAAAAGCATAGAAAAAGCTAGATACTGGTACCTTATATGTTTAATCCTGACTACCCAGGAGGCTAAAATCTGAAGATTGAGGTTTGAAGCCAGCCTAGGCCAGAAAATCCATGAGACCCTTATCTCCAATTAATCACCAAAATGCCAGAAGTGGAACTGTTTAAGAAGTACAGTGCTAGCCTTGAGCAAAAATAAAGCCTAGGAATAGCACACAAGCCCTGAGTTCAAGCCTCAGGACCAGTACACACACACACACACACACACACACACACACACACACACACACAAACAGCATAAAAACATACAAAGCTCCAATGGTGGCCTGATGTTTGTGCTGTTATTTCCAGACAGATCAGTGGAAAGTGTGTAGTATTTGTGAAAAATGTGGAGTGTATTAGCAATCTTACATCATTCCTTTTTTTTTTTTTTTTTGCCAGTCCTGGGGCTTGAACTCAGGGCCTGAGCACTGTCCCTGGCTTCTATTTGCTCAAGGCTAACACTCTGCCACTTGAACCACAGCACCACTTCTGGCTTTTTCTATATATGTGGTGCTGAGGAATCGAACCCAGGGCTTCATGTATAGTAGACAAGCACTTTACCACTAGGCCATATTCCCAGCCCACATCATTCGTTTCTATGGCACAAAAACTATGTGTCTGTTTTAAACATCCCTCAAATATTAATAGCAAAATAAAAATACCATGTAAAATAGAAAATAAAGTTAGTCACGCTATTCATATAGCAGTTTGCTTTCAAAATAGTTTATTTTATGAGAAATATATGAAAAGCAGCCCCTACACAAAAAGTACACTTTTCATCATGAGGAATACTCTCGTTTTACTATAGCTGTGGGCTAAAACAACAAACACTAAAGGTAGTTGTTCCTTATGGTTTTGAAATTTTTCAGAATGTATTGAATAAGAGGATTAAAAAATGAAAGCTAAATCCAATATTTTCAATTCTGAATTGTTCCCTGGGCTTTAGTCATTCCTTTTGTTCCCTCTGGGGCTGGGTCGGTGTAAGACAGCTCAGGTACATGAAGGAGTAATGAATGTATTGAGAATAGGTTGAGGAAATTATTCTGGAACCCATGATTTAGCTGCACGTACTGCTCCTTTCTAAAGGAAATTAAACTGGTTTTCTCTGTCTGCTCCCTGGCAGCTGCTGCAGAGGAGGAGGAAGTGACTGCACTGGCTTGCTGGCAAGCCGGTGGAAATGGGTGATGAGCCCTCTGGGGACTTCTTCGGTGTTGGCTTCCTGGGAGCTTCCTGGGACGTGTGCCGGTCTGGACTTCCACAGCTTCCACGGCTGCTGGACAAATCGACAACATCTGAGAGATGAACAGTAATTTAAGGCTTTCCCTGAGCAAAGCACATGGCCGACAACAAAACCTTAACATCTTCACTCCCCAAGCCTTAACACCTAAAGGCTGCGTCACCGAAATGGCTCCACGAGACTCTGGCTGACATTGAATGAAAACCTCGCAGGACACGTAACTATTGATGAGCTTATTTCCAGAGAGAAACGTATCAAAATGTAACATCGTTATAAAATGTGATGATTTAGCACAAAACCAATTGTGTTTGGCAGCTTATTTCCAATTAACTTAAGAAATATTTTTATTTTCCCTGCTTCTTAACAGTTCTCTTTCTAAATCCATTCACAAAAATTAAATAAGCACTGTGTGCTGAATTTTGTAACCCCATCTCCATTTCCATTTCCATCTCCTTTGCAATCGCGTCCTGGTGAGGATATGTGAGGAGAGACTGCCACCTACTGGTTTTTAAGAAATATTCCTGAAGGGCTTGGGACCATGGCCTAGTGGCAAGAGTGCTTGCCTCATATACATAAAGCCCTAGGTCAGATTCCCCAGCACCACATATATAGAAAATGGCCAGAGGTGGCACTGTGGCTCAAGTGGCAGAGTGCTAGCCTTGAGCAAAAAGAAGCCAGGGACAGTGCTCATGCCCTGAGTCCAAGGCCCAGGACTGGCAAAAAAAAAAAAAAAAAAAAAAAAAAAAAAAAAATTCCTGAAGTCCTTGAAGATCAGGTATTAAAATGGCTTTGTGGAGAACATTCCACAGGCAAAAGAAACTTTGTGACTCTTTAACTTTTTTAATAAAACCATGGTTAATGAAGCTGGGAATATGGCCTAGTGATAAAGTGCTCACCTCATATACATGAAGCCCTGGGTTCGATTCCTCAGCATCACAAATATATAGAGAAAGCCAGAAGTGTCGCTGTGGCTCAAGTGGTAGAGTGCTAGCCTTGAGCAAAAAAAAAAAAAAAAAAAAGAAGCCAGGGACAATGCTCAGGGCCTGAGTTCAAGCTCCAGGACTGGCAAAAAAAAAAAAAGAAAAGAAAAGAAAAGAAAACATGGTTAATATATTTACTCATTCCCACCAAATTGAATTTAGAACTGAGCCAAATTCATAAATGACTAAATCATGAAAATTGATAGAAAAGATCATTCCATTTCCTTTCCTTGCTTTCTTCCTGTGTTGCCAATAGTAGACAAATATGTGGTAGCATGCACTAGTTAATGAACTGAACCTCTGAAGATAATTTCTGGAAAAGATTAAATATTTATCGACTATCCTGCCAGCAAAAATTCTCAGGAGGATGCCAGAAGCACACAAATCTCATAACACATTCTTCCTTACTAATTCTAAATTCTGTCTCCACATTCAGTGTGCTTGACCATTTCAAATACTGTCATGCACAAAAGAATGGAGTAGAGACAGAAAAGTCATTCTGTTGAATTTGTTCCTTAATAGGAGACACAGGATAAGAATATTAGAAATAGTTTGGAGCATACAAACATCAATTTCACAACATTAAAACTGATTTATGTACTTAGAACATTTACATATACTCAAAAACGTTAACAAGTTTCTACTAAACTCAAAATTCACCAATGTGCTTCATATAAAGCCCAAATTACATACAATACATATATTACCATCAAGGTATATGTGATCATCAAATTAA
The DNA here is from genome assembly GCF_023159225.1 of Perognathus longimembris pacificus. Taxonomy (NCBI): domain Eukaryota; kingdom Metazoa; phylum Chordata; class Mammalia; order Rodentia; family Heteromyidae; genus Perognathus; species Perognathus longimembris. The sequence goes on along the minus strand of NC_063164.1, from coordinate 87,291,222 downwards.
TCAAATACAAATGGAGACCAGGGCTAGGGAGAAGATAATCTAAAGGTTTATTGTTCAATTAAGTAAAATGAGCAAGTTCTGCCTTGTACTCAAGCTTGCAAAACCAGATCATGTGCTCATAATATTTGCTAAGTGCTCAATGTAGTAGTTAAAGCTCTATAGTGAAACACAACCTTCCTAAGATGCTTTTCCCCAGCCCATAATATGGTTGGTGTCTTTGCATCATTCAGATTTATTTATATGTCACTTTCTTCAGAGCACATTCTTTGAACTCCTTCCTCCTGCTACTTTTATTCACATAATTGTATCTGGTTATTTTATAATATTCAATTGCAGTGTGTATCATAGTTTACAGATACCTTAAAACTTGTCACATAGTTAAAGATGCATTCCATATGTGTGTTCTGTAGTTTGTCAATATATTCTAAAACTTCAAGATGTATACACTGACCAAAACATGTATTCTCAGGGCTGGGAACATGGCCTAGTGGCAAGAGTGCTTGCCTCCTACACATGAAGCTCTTGGTTCAATTCCCCAGCACCACATATATGGAAAACGGCCAGAAGGGGCGCTGTGGCTCAGGTGGCAGAGTGCTGGCCTTGAGCAGGAAGAAGCCAGGGACAGTGCTCAGGCCCTGAGTCCAAGGCCCAGGACTGGCCAAAAAAAAAAACATGCATTCTCGGTATTTCTTTTGCATTTTGAAGCTATTGAAATTCATGAAACTTATCAAGTAGTACATTATTTTGTTGAAATTCTACTAAAATGTAATTTCATTCAGAAACTCAGAACATTTTTCTAGGATCAGTGTGTGCAACCTTACAGTTCATTGCAATATCAGTTAGGCCTCTAGAAATCCTACTCATGTACTCAGTGTTGTCCACAGTTCTTAAACATAATTCCAAAGAAGGAAGCCAGTAAGCCCACAAGAGAGTTTATAACAAACAGTGTAGTTATTATTTTTTTTAATCAATTATCCTTACACTCAAAGACAAGGGCCATGGAAAATGGTGGGCCATGAAAATCTTAGATTTTTCCAAGAAAAATTAGAGGGACCACAGACACCAAATTTAAATAATAAATTCACTAGTTTCCATAGGCAGAAGTTGATGCATACTAAGAGAATATGAATCGCTTATGAGCATCTATCTCATTATATCTGTAGAAAATCAGACAAGAAACTTCCATATCTGAATATGTTCTATTAAACTATTCTTGAAATCTTCTAACAGAAATAAATCGATATTTCAGAGGAAAAGATTTTATACAATCATTCTATCATTCATTTATGCGTTAATTCATTTTATATATACTAATACAACAAAGCACTGTGAATGCCTTGAAAGCCCCCAATCACACACAAACCCAAGCAAAATGAAAAGAACATACTTGCCTTGTTTCCATGATTCTTAGCATGTCTTGTAGCAAAAGTATGAGAATGAATACTTGAATAAAACTTTTTTGAGAAATTGATGATATATTTGATGAATTTATGTTAAAATATTTTCACTAACTATACTTTTTTCACCATTTAAACTCTGTTAAAGTTTGGAGTTCAGTTATTCTAAGTATATTCACTGTCTAATACAGAACATTCACCACACCAAAATAAAACCTTATACTTGCCAATTTTTCCCTTTCCTCATCTCTGACAACCACTAAATAAGCTTGCTATTTCTATAGATTTGCCTGTTGTAGACATTTTGTTTATTTATTTATATTGTCAAAGTAATGTACACAGGGGTTACAATTACGTATGTAAGGCAGTGAGTACATTTATCAACCTTGTTACCTCCTCCTTCATTTTTCTCCCACCTTCTCCCTCCCTGGTTCCCTCCCCACCCTCTCCACCCTCCCCTGAGTTGTGCCTTTGGTTTCAGCATATTGTCTTGTAAGTATTGTTGTTGCATTGGAATGCAACAGCAATACCAACTACAGTTTTATAATTAGGTAAAATGAAATTGTCCAAAGTGAGTTGGGAATCTTAAGACTATGTAAATTATATTCATTTAATCAAATATCTGATGAAAAGAAACTCTTTTTAAATGAAGATCAACTAATTGGTCTAATAATGATGTTAAGTGATTGTATTCATTTAAATTTAAAGAGAAGAAACTCTTTTTAAATGAAGATCAACTAATTTGTCTAATAATGATGTTAAGTGATTTATTCATTTAATTCATTTATGATATGTACAAGGTCAAGTTTCTCCTTATACAGAAAGATATCATCTTTGACAGGCTGACATGCTTCTGTTCTCAATCACTTTTCTTTTTCCTTGCTAAGAAACTAATATTTTTCTGTCACCAAATTGTGTATTGCAAAAGACATGTAGCTGAAAAAAAAAAAAGATATGTAGTTAAGCAGAAACAATTTAAAAGACATCCTTTACTGGAAAGGATTATATAGTCAAGAAAAAATAAATTGCTGACGTTGAAGGAATCATTGAATTAATTGCACTCATTAATTCCCTAATTATTGAATCTTCCTCATATCTGAAGATATCTATTAAATTATACTTAAAATCACTTTTGAAAAAGGAACCTATATTCCAAGGGCAAAGATTGTGTAAAATATTCTATTGTGGATTTATTTCTTCATTTATGTCTTCATTAATTTATCTTATATACACTAAATTTTAAAACCACCATGCTAGACATTAGAAAATATAACAAAAACTGCATCAAATATTTATCAGATAGGAAAATTTCTACCTCAACAGTTTACAACCTAGAAAGTATAAAAGAAAGGGGACGAAACAAAAGGGTCTATCAATTATGGACTGAAATCTCCAAAACTGTGTGCAAAAATAAATCTTAGGGGCTGGGGATATGGCCTACTGGCAAGAGTGCTTGCCTCCTATTCACGAGGCCCTGGGTTCAATTCCCCAGCACCACATATACAGAAAACAGCCAGAAGTGGCGCTGTGGCTCAAGTGGCAGAGTGCTAGCCTTGAGCAAAAAGAAGCCAGGGACAGTGCTCAGGCCCTGAGTCCAAGCCCCAGGACTGGCCAAAAAATAAAATAAAATAAAATAAATAATAAATAATAAATAAATCAGGATATTTCAGTGGCAAAATGTATTTCAATTTTATTATAAATAAACATTAAGTATATACATATTTAAATATAGACATAAAAGATGGAGCAAATTTATAGAGTCAGTGAATAAGACAAATGGTTTGAAATTATTGAAAATCACATTTCTGTATTAGAAGAACACATGGCACATTTATATTCATTCTCTTATTTATAAAATGCATACTCTGTTGGTATAATAATGTAAATTGACTTTTAGTGTATTCTATATGTGTGTATTCTTTCATAATAAATCTTAGGGTATTATCAGAAGACTTCATCTAAATCTATTGTCCCCTTTTCAGGATAAACTATGCCAGACAATGACAATGCATTATAAATTAAACAAGAGCATCCTGAAATAGGAACTATAGCTTAGAAATATCTGACAATAACATCTAAAATGGGTTAAAATAAATGTCAGAAGTAGGTTCATTAGTTTTTTTAAGTAAATAATAATGTAATGGAAGAATTGGAACATTTAATGAGTTGAAGTAGTGGAAATAAAAGAAAGTAATATCATGAAGATAGAATTTGTTGGAAATACATGTTAAATCTCAAACCCAATGCTAAGTACGTGAAAAGAACCCAATAGGTTCTTGTATATATGTATATGTGGAGGAGGAAGGGAAAGAGAGTCCAGAGCTTGAACTCTAGGCACTGTTCCTGAGCTTCTTTGCTCAAGTTCAGTACTCTACCACTGAACCACAACTCCATTCCCAGAGATTTTGTAGTTTATTAGAAATAAAAGTCTTGTGGAGTTCATGCCTTGACTGACTTTGAATGGTGCTCCTCAGATCTTAGCTATATATATATATATATATATATATATATATATATATATATATATCAAACTGAATTACAGAGGTTACAGTTTCATACATTAGGCATTGGATACATTTCTTGTACTGTTTGTTACCTCATCCCTCATTCCCCCCTCCCCCCTTTCCTCCCCCCCCCTTGTGCTGTTCAGTTCATTTACACCAAACAGTTTTGCAAGTATTGCTTTTGTAGTTGTTTGTCTTTTTTTTACCCTGTGTCTCTCAATGTTGGTATTTGCTTCCAATTTCCTAGTTCTAATACCAGTATACCCGGTTTCCAACATACTCAGATAAGATACAGATACAGGGTGCTCCAGTGGCCCAATCGCTTAGCGTGCAGTACTTATATAACAGATCTTAGCTTCTTAAGAAGCTAGGATTACAAACATGAGCCACCAGCACCCAGCTTAATAGGTTCTTTTTCATTCTTCCAGTATTGACTGAATTGAATATAAGGAATGAAACCAGACACACAATTAAAAGGGACAATTTCATATTGAGAGAGAGAATTCAAAACACTACACATTTTGATCTACCTTAACATTAGTATAGAAAATTTATTAAGATAGAAAAAATAAAGAAAAATAAGAATCCTGAACAAGTGCTCGC